>NC_030431.2:6455000-6625000 GCF_001660625.3 Ictalurus punctatus | reverse complement strand
TGTGTGTGTGTGTGTATGTAACAGCATGCCCTGTTGTTTTTGTTGTTCTTTTACTTAAAACATCCACAAGATCAGTTGCCTTGACCAGATGTAGACAATCAGTACGTTTACATGGACGTTTACATGAAACACTGATTAAGAAACTAGCATGTAAACAGTGATTTCTGATGACCTTAATCCGGCTAAAGTCATATTCGAAGTAAACACAAATCGAATTAAGCCGTGTGGAGTATTTCTATTTTAGAGGCATTATCGCCGTGTATTACAGACATGTACACACCTTAATCACACTATCAACGTCGTGTGAGAGTTTTCACCGCACTGTGTGTCAGGACACGTACACACACGGCAGGGCTCGACAGAGCATGGCTGCGTCCGAAACTGCGCACTTACCTTCTATATAGTAGGTAGGTACGCGGTTTGGGACGCAGCCCACGGCTTCAAGCGGTCGTCTGTTTACACGTGCAGCATGAAAATAATCAACTGCACTTGCAGCTTTCGTAAAATGAAAAATAAAAACACCCCAAACTGTATACGGTACCATAACGAAGACCAACTGTATGTCGATGCGTGAAATTCTGGAGGGAAAGTCGGACGGCGTGGCGCGGTGACCTAATGTCGTGTGCTGTTAATCGAACTATGTTCTATAAACGGGAACATGAAAGGAATATTCTAAAAGCAGCTCATGTAAACACCTTAATCACTATATTGTCTTATTCAGAATAAGGTCATTAATTAGATTACTGCAGTCCATGTACATGTAGGTCAGTGTAGAATCTGGTGTATGCATTTACTTTTCCTGAACTTTGACCCTGGAGTTTGGAATTTAGCTTGAGGTGTTTATTGAGAAACAGGTGCTGCCATGAGCGTTTGGGTTTATCAGTGATCTTTTCTCACACTGGCTTGTCCTGTTAACCTTAATCTGAGGTGCATTTCAAGGAATCTGCTGGCCCATTTTCCAGCGACATTTATTGGACCAACAAGTTAAACAGTCATTAATGTGACGTAAGCTTTCTTGCGCATAATGCAAACTCAGAAATGGAAACATGATCCATGCAGAATTGTCCCAAATGACCTGTTTGCCAGAGCTCTAATCACCCAATATCTGGCTCTTCTAACACAGCGGCATGAATTTTTCACGGTGTAAATACAGCAGATTTTTTTTTTCCGAATGCATGTGCATCTATGAGGCCTGCTATCATGTCTGTATGAATTATTAAGTACAACAAATGACTTGTCTCCAGCATGCGTAATGGCATCCAGCTACGATCACAGCCAGCGTGACTTTCTGAGTGTCCTACATCTGGCAGGTCGATGGGAATATCAAACACTAGGGAGATCAGAGGTGTTGACATGACTGGCATTATTAAAGGCGGTGGTCACAATTCAAGGAGAGCTTGCCCGTGATGTACAGTATTTATGATGAGCTGTGTGTTTGTTCAGGAAACCTGGATGAATGGATGTGCAGATGGGAATGGGATTGCAATGAAAGCTGCACAGAAAGAACTGTCCTGTGGATGAGTTTTAGACTGGGTTTTTTTTTTTTTTCATTGAGAATTGCACTCTAGTTTTATATTTTGCTTTTATTTTGTGTTTACCGCCTGGCTCTGCATGCACACTCAGGCTAACCGTACTAGCTGCATACACTCGCCAGAGATGCCAGTCCATACAGGATTTCATTGCGGGGTTTTTTTTATGTGAATGTTACGGCCAAAACGCTCGATTATGCTGGCAATTTTTTCATATTTTGCGATGTAAGTGTTTGCGATTTTTGTGCGGAAAACTACTTTAATGGGTGGAATTGCAGTTGCACGAAATTGTTTTGCACGGGTTTTTCACAGCGATGTTTGGTAAATAAGACCTTTTCACTGTACTCATGTTCGATGCACATGAATCGACGAGGGCTTTGGCTGGGATGATCTCCCATGATGCATCTCGGCCCAAATCTGTGGTAATTTTGAAAAAAATCACAAGCTCCCCTATATATCACGGAGTTCGCTTGATTTCAATTCAATCTTATTTTGTAGTTCTTTTACCAATGGTGTCTCAAAGCTGCTTTACAGAAACATATAAACACAGGATACAGGTTTTAAGTGTGTGAATTTATCCCTATTGAGCGAGCCGGTTGGCGAGGAAAAACTCCCTAAGATGATAAAGATGAAGAAACCTTGAGAGGAACCAGACTCTGAGGGAACCCGTCCTCATCTGGGTAAAAACAGGAAGTGTAAAAGTAAAAGAAAATTCATTATGGTTTTTATATGAAGTCTGTTTGTTGAACTAGTCCACTGTTCACTAAAGGAGACCTGAGTGCAAAATTACATGTGGTAATTGCAGTCCTAAGGCCATAGTAGCAACCGTTGTCCCAGCAACCACAGTGAGAATGTCCATGTGGAATTGAGGTCCAAAACCATTTCCATGGTACTTCAAGCGGTACCGTCCTCATCAAGCTCCAGGCTGCACTGCTTTGAGTCATCCACAGTGGCAGAATGTAGCCTCCAGTTGATGAGAGCTCCATCCAGAAGTAGGGCATCAGGATGGATCAGGCAGGTTCGGAGAGCAGAAAGGGTCAGGATCACTGGCATCTCCATAAAATCATGTGTGGCTCGACAAAGACGGAGGGAGAGGGAGGTGGAGAGAGGGAGAGAGTGTTAGGTTAGTTCATCTCTGCGATCGCGTTAGTTCATCTCTGCCACTTACTTTCAAGCTTTATTTTTCTCTACAACATCTCTATACACATTTCATTTTTAATGAACGGTTGTATAAGACAAGATAAGGTGAAACCACGGATGTAAGGTTTTGGATGCGCCGTACCGGTTTTGCGTAGAATGAACAAAATCGCACAAATCTTGCGCGTCATGCAGTCGCTGAAATCGTGGCTTTGTATCGTTCGTGTGTGTGTGTGTGTATATGTAGAAAAGGAATGTTCGCGGAGGGTTCGGTTTTAGATTACATATTTACATTGTTCATCTTTGTCTCCCTTGGACCTGAACTGAACTTGATTCTGCTGCATCCGCTCATTTTCTGACAAACTGCTCCCTAAACAAAAGCCACCAATAGCTCGCGGTGATTAAAACGAGTCAAAATAAATAAATAAATAAAAACAAAGGCAAGAACCCTTGCGAGTACAATACCCGCTTCTCCTTGCGGTGATGGATCTTAACTTTCTTTCATCTCGCTCTGAAAAAGCATCATTTGTGCTGTAGGAATAAAGAACCTCCAGGCTTTTCTGAGCGTCTGATGTCAGATGGCAGCGAGAATGTAGTGAAATAATGGAAGTCTCTCTTTGAGTACATCATTAAGCAGGGTGTGCTTTTACACAAGGCTCGTTATGAGGGAGAATCGTCAGCTTTAAGATAAACTAAACGGGCGAATATCGCTGCTTTCATGCCGAAAGTGCATGCTACCTTCAGAAGAGTACAGACAAGGCATGAGTCATGGTCTCCGTTTGTTCAACTCAAGCTTCTTGTATGATCCGAGCCTAACTGTGGTCTAACAATCACAAACACGAGATCCAGTACGGTTCTTGAATCTGGGTGGTGTTCTCGTTCAAGCCACAGCCGGAGCCGAATCCGGATACCAGGTCGACATTATGGGCTGAACGCTCTTCTTTAGAGATCGGAGATTTCAGGGGTCGGTTCCGTCGACGCTCGTAGTACGAGGATATGAGCATGCGGATGTGTTAGAGGTCTTAAGATAACATAAGCGAAAGCTGTGTGTCGGATTGGCTACGAGGCCAGATCAAGCGCTGGATCAAATGAGTGGGTGGAGAGTTCGCAGCGAGTGTCATTATAGCCTGCGGCCAAGCCGCAGGGCTCGGCTTTAGAAGAGAAGAAAGCAAGCCTGCTTCTCAGACCAGAAAAGATACGCCCTCTATAAAGACAGTTCTGCTAGTCTTATCATGCGTGTGTGTGTGTGAGAGACAGAGAGAGAGAGAGAGTGAGTGCTGGGGCCAGAGTGTGTGAGCTTTGCTGTTTCTCTCCTTGGTCTTTGTTTAAGGGCGGAGCCATTTTAAGATCACATTTCTTTCATATATGTTTGATCTTTAATTCCCACAACGTTGCTTGTCCTCTTGGGAATATCGCGATAAGAAAGATGCTAAAGAAAGATCTTTGGTATATAGATGAGTCACTGTGTTGAGTGGTACAAATCTTTAAGAAGAAATGATCCTTTTCCCCGGGACAGAAAAGCGCTCCGCTTGTCGTATCCGCACATTAGCATAAGGGTTGCTGTGCCAGTTGATTTGTCCTTCACTGTCTTTCCAGCTGTGGAGAGTGATGGGCTATTGCAGTTAGTGGCCCTGGGCAATGACAGAAAGAGAAAGCGAGGAGGTGAGGGAGAGAAATGACAAACAGAGCCATTCAGCCCGCAAAAGCCTGCATTCATTTATCCAGCTAAGCACCAAAAGCAGATTAGAGGTATTAATCTCTTGTAACCAAAATAAAGAGCACCGGAGAGGCTTTGGAGCGCGCACGGATAAAGTCGAGAACGTGTCCTTTCTTCGGGTCGTCACTGAGGCCCTCCACTCTTCTGCTATAAGCTCCTCTTTCGATTGTCATACTGACCGTTGGTCACACATGCGATCTCTCAGATAGACAGATTCTGAGATTTAGT
Source organism: Ictalurus punctatus (assembly GCF_001660625.3). Taxonomy (NCBI): domain Eukaryota; kingdom Metazoa; phylum Chordata; class Actinopteri; order Siluriformes; family Ictaluridae; genus Ictalurus; species Ictalurus punctatus. The sequence goes on along the minus strand of NC_030431.2, from coordinate 6,620,389 downwards.
CTCCTTTATGTTCCGTTCCCCTACAGAAATCATTCATCTGCTTGACTGCTTTCCGTAACGCGCCTCCAGTTTTCACCACAGACTGCATCTTGTCCAGACTCACTGGCCTCTCAAGTTCCCAAAACGTTTTTTAAAAATTTTTATTGCTCATTTGGGTTTGTAGACCCACGGGCCACTTGGGAAGTGCCAAATATAGAACTTGGGCTCCTGACTGTTGTTAATCTTCCACACGTCAAACGCTCGGATTCCCCCAACACTGTGCGAGATGACTCGCCTCCGAAAAGCGAGCGCCTGAAATGACTCGTCCCGTTCTCTATTCCGCGAGTGGCGCGACGCTAAGCTAATCATCCTGCGCAATGACATGGACTTCAGTAACTTGCTTACCTCGGAGGCAGAGAACAGGGGGATCACTCTCTCAGTGCTGATCGCTCACTGGAACTGATTCAATTAATAGAGGCCAGGGGCGGCCACGGAAACAACGCACGAGGAGTTGAAATCATAATTATCAGCTACTTAGTCTGCTTACACCTGGGTGATTTCAAATTAAGATAAGTGTAGCTACGTAGCCGGAGTGACCCACGGGAAAAAGACGGCGCTGAAATAATTAGCAATCGGAGGAAATGGAGGAAAGATACGCAGCACGCGCCGCGCCGTACGGGCGGATACTTGGAAAAGGGCGTACGTGATGAGCGCAGGGTCGATGTCTGATAAATGTGTTTGGAGTATCTGAGGTCAGGAGTGTTGGGTCAATTCTGTGAGGAGATGTATATCTATAGGATAGAGGTCATTTGTTGTGGCCTACTGTACGTGTCAAACATGGCTACGGAGTTGCCGGGGTGAAAAGAGTATATTCCTAAAATATCCGAAGCGTAGCGCACGCTCACCTGCATTCTCAGCACACAGAGGACGAGGTAGTGTGCACCACTAACCTGGACACTCCGGAGGAAAACCCGGACCACCGTACTACGTCATGTAACACGGTTTATTTTTGTCAGACTTAAAGCTGAAGACTCCGCGTTTTTAGACATTTTAAATGATGAAAATTTGATGGCTGTTGTGAGAGAATCTGTTGGCGGTTCTTAATAACATCATCAATTTTCTAAAAGCTTATTTACTGGCATTTTTTATTTTTTTTTATCCTGCTCGGTCAGGTTTCCAGGCAACCGAAACGTGAGACGGGGCAACACATCGGAGCGTTTACTTGTCCGGTGGGTTAGGTAATAAATGTATAATTTGTCCGCCCCTGTGTATAGAAATGGAGGCAGGTAGACAAGTGGGTGCTTTTGCCTGCATTCCAATTAAGAATACAGCTAATTGAAAAGCATACAACTGCACGAGCCGTTATTCCCCATCCTTCTGTTTCCTGCTGTCAAGTTGTAAGACAACACTATTGTCAATTAAACATCCTTAGCAGATGGCTTCTGCACAAGAAGACACCAAAACGTTGGCATGTCTTGTACGATAGCTGATATCGCCGTGGAGATGGTTACACTGTGACACCTCCTGGACAGGAGAATTCCCACCGTCTCGCAGCACTAATGCAGGAACTGTACGTGTGGCTCCCTGTGCAGCTGGGGTTAGAGTTCCGGTGAGGCACGAGAAGGTCTTTACTCCAGTGTGCAGCGGCGCTCAGGAGAGCAGGAAAGAAACAGAATTTTTTTTTTTTTTTTTTTTTTTTTTTTTTTAAAGAAAAAAAAAACATGAGGTGTAAAAGTAAGCGCAAGGGAGATCCTGCACATCTGCTCTCCTTCCTGACTGTCACACAATCCTGATTTACTTTCTTCTCTATGGCTCATCTCGCTGCGTTCAGGCATTCCATCCTGCATTCCTGCAGCACCCGTAGTCTTGTTAGCGGTGATGCTCTGTTAAAAAAAAAAAATATATATATATATATATATATATATATATATATATATATATATATATATATATATATATATATATATATATATATATATATATATATATATATATACGGGTTTTCAGGAGCAATCTTCCCTCCCAAGTCCTCCCTGAATGAAAGATTTCTTTAGAAGACTCCTTTGTTGGCAAAGAATCAAGAATGAGAGGGTTATTATGACTTGGGCAAAGAGATAGTCAGCGTGCGTGTGTGTGCACGTGTGAAAGGGCCTTATTTAGGTCTCAGCAGTGCAGCAGAGGTAAGAGACAGATGAATATGCATGGGAAGGGGAACAGAAGCTCAGGAGATTTGTGTAAAATTCCAGTGGTGATGCAGCCACAGAGCTAAATAAGGCCTCTGGATATGCAGACCTCCTGAATGTGACCCTGATTGAAATGTGCACCTCAAGAATGCAGGTTTTATCCTCATTCTCACACACACACACGTCTTCCTGAGGTTGCCGCTGAAATAATCCTCTAAAGCGATTCGTCTGAAAACGGTTTTGCGTCCCCACCCTGCTCGGCTGCTTCTGTGAGCAATGATAATGTCACCACAGTGCTTTTCACAGTGTCTTTCTGGGCCGAATCATCACAGCGTGAAGACGCTCCTGGATCCCGCTCAAGGTGTCTGTTAAACACACGCTTTCTAAGATTTGTGTTGCAGACTGGGCCAGGCAGATTGTCATGGATCGGTTCTTTCGAGGTCGAAAATGCCATGCGAGTGTATTAGGCCAAACCTCGAAAACCTTCATTTACATTTATACATTTAGCGAATACAAGCAAAGCGATATATCAAGTGGAGAACAATACAAGTAGTGCTACTATACAAGATCTTTTAACTGAGTTCTAGAAAAGCAAAGTGCCAGAGTAAGATATGATTTTTATTTTTGTATTTATTTATTTTTATTTAAGGATAATATGGGGTTGGAGTTTTATGGGTTGGTTAGGTGTTCGCGGAAGAGGTGGGTCTTTAGCTGTTTTTTGAAGATGGTGAGAGATTCTGCGGTCCGGGTTGAGGTCGGAAGTTCATTCCACCACTGAGGGACAGATAGTGTGAAGGTTCTGGAAAGGGACTTAGAGCCACGCTGAGTAGGCACTACTAAGCGTCGGTCGTTAATCGATTGCAGATTGCGTGAGGGAACGTAAGCCTTCAGGAGGGTGTTGAGGTAGGTGGGTGCTGTTCCAGACAAGGTCTTGTAGGTGAGCATCAAGGCCTTGAATTTGATACGGGCGGCTACAGGAAGCCAGTGAAGGGAGATGAAGAGAGGTGTGACATGGGTTCTCTTGGGCTGGTGGAAGACGAGGCGTGCTGCTGCATTCTGAAACATTTGAAGGGGTTTGATGGAGCTGCTGGGAGGCCTGAGAGTAGTGAGTTGCAGTAGTCCAGTTTTGAGATAACAAGAGCCTGGACTAGTATCTGTGTAGCCTGTTCGGTGAGATACAGTCTGATTTTCTTGATGTCGTACAGGATGGATCTACAGGACCGTGCAGTTGTTGAGATGTGGTCTGTAAAGGTCAAGCTGTCATCGAGAATCACCCCAAGGTTCCTGGCCGTCCTGGCTGGCTTGAGTGTGGATGAGCCGAGCTGTACGGTGAGGTTGTGGTTGATTGAGGGGCAGGCTGGGATGATGAAGCTTAAATTTTGCCAGGTTGAGCTTAGGGTGGTGTTCCCTCATCATCTCAGAGATGTCGGACAGGCAAGCAGCGACTCATCCATCCACGATTCATCTATATTGTCCTTTTTTAAATAAAAAAAAACATCTAAAATATTCTCTTAGCATTCTAAAAATGTTGGCAATAAAGATCCATCGATATTATTATTATAATTTTTTTTTTGGTTGTTTTTTTTTTTTTCATACCGCTTATCCTACACAGAAACTCGGGGCACAAGGCAAGGGACAGACTGGACATTGTGCCAACCCATTGCAGGGGGCAATCGCACACACTACACACAATTTGGAATCAGCCTACAACTGGTGTGTTTGGAAACCGGAGTACTCTGAGTAAACCCCTAAAGCACAGAGAGAACATGCAAGCGAACCCTCAACCCCAGAGGTGCGAAGCAAACGTATTAGCTACTAAGCCACCACGCCCCCTGGCAATAAAGATTTGAGCATATTTTCCTTTTCTCCCCAATTTGGCCACCTGCTATTTTTCCACCCACCAGACAGCTCTCTCCAATCAGACGGCAGCGAGAACGAACGCGAACACGCGCCGACTTCGAGACAACCACGTCTTTTCGACCTGCAGCATCACAGTGCAACGTAACACACATTGAGGAAAGTGCTGTCTGCTGTCTTCCGCATACATGAGCTCACAGATGCCCTCGATTAGCTGGTGTGGCTGTGAATGATGGTGGAGCGAGAGTGTACCATCTCGCCCACCCAGAGAGCACAGCCAGTTTGGCTCTGTTGGCTTTCATCAGGATTTGAACTGGTCAGGACAATTATATACTGTAGAGCCATCCAATCAGCGTTCTTCTATAATATGGCAATAGAAAGCAGACTAATCACTTGATGAAGCTGTAGCCTAAACATTATTACATGTGGAAAATCGAGGACCTCAAGAACATCTTTTGCTGCAAAATCTTTTCTTTTTATCCTTCCGATTTGGATGGAATCACATCTTTGACCTACTTTCTCATGTTGCTCGTCTTGTCTCGTACAGCAGCAGCAGCGACGGATAATGACAGCTTAAAGAATTTCTCAATAAAAGTGCATCGTTTTGTTTAGTTGCTGACAGCATTTGCCTGATTAAGAAAAAAAGATATGTGCAGAAATTCAGAATGTCGACAATCTCCATTGCAATCACAAAAAAATGAAGTAAATGTAAGGCAATTTTTCCTCAGACATGCTTTGAATCAAAAACTGAGACAGACAGGTAGGAGTCTCAGTATACTACTATACTATACTAAACACAACCCCCCCCCCCCCCCCCCCCCATTCCCCCAGACCAGAGCGCGAGCTTTATACGAATTCCAAGCCTTTTATATTAAAGCCTATATTCCCAAAGCCTCAGTGCAGAAGACAGATTGTTTCTAAATCTGTCTTTTCGCACTTTAGGACATGATAATGGACGAGTTTCTAAACACAGGCTTTGAGCAAGTAAATGTGTTCCAGTAATAAGGAGAATACCATATGGAGAAGAAGAATAACTCTACTGAAATGGAGCATTTCTTCTCCTCTGCCTCGCCGTACGCCAGGCGTTCGGTCAAACAGTGAGACGGGCGGAGGAAAGGAGAGGGTTGCCAAAAATGGACACTTTTTTCCCCCCTTCATCTTGTTTCAAGGATATTTGAGTTGTTGGGAAAGTGCATGGGTTCTTAGTTCAGTCATGCCCCCCCCCCCATATTGGAGGACCAGGTATAATGATTATCGATTCTACATAAATTCTTTTGATATGTAACCTAATCTATAATCTGTATTTGATGGATGGATGGATTGATATTTCTTTACTTTTGTGTTTTTGTACTTTTCAAAAAAATTACTTTTCATAACGTTTATGATTCTTTTGAAAATAACTTTTATGACTTTTATAAAACTATATAATTGACAGGTGTGGAACATGAATGATGAAAAATGTTTCTGAACACTAGAACTACTTTGAACAAGAGAACTAGGCTGTAAAACCGTGGACTGTTTTACATGCAAGACATGCTGCATTCCATTCGTCTTGCGTTCTGAAAACATTCGCATAAGAATGATGTAAATCGGGAGGAAGGGCGCGTCTCGTTATCCATGACATTGTTAAATCTCCGGCGCTGAGCCCCTCACCGAACAGAGCAGACGCAGAGAGAGGTGTGAGTGCAGCGGGAAAGCAAGACCTCGGGCTTGCAGGACAGTACTGACGACATTTGGGAAGTTGCTTAAGTTTGTCCAAAAAGTCGCTAGATTTGTTGCTTGGCGCTTTTTTTTTTTTTTTTTTTTTTGGGTGAAACAAAAAGTTGCTAAAGGGGTCTGAAAAGTCGTTAAGTTGACACTGACAGCTAGATAAACGTCAGGCTATGCTCCGCCTCTCCCCAGAAAAAAGAAAATACAGACATTTCATTCATGTACGTTCTTTCTGAAAAGCAATAAAATACACAGAGTACCCAAGTGATGCCATGACTGTTATTTTTCTTAAACTATTTGCGCCCCCCTTCTGATCTATATACCCCCCCGTGTTGAGAACCACTGGTTTAATGGTAATTTAAAGAGCACAGCAGAAAACATAGCTAACTTGACCTTTTTAATCAGTAAGGACTGATTACACAATGAGAGAGACTGGGGATTTTGTATGCATTATTTATAGTACAACAGGCAGCTGTCAACACCTGTGGAAAAAATATCTCCTCTGCACACAAAGTATGGAAGATTCAGGTGAAATTGTCTTCTATTGCTCGCTCTCTCTCTCTCTCTCTCTCTCTCTGTCACACACGCGCACACACTTTCAGTAGAAAATTGCAGAGGGATGCGTAGACGCTCACATTTCACAGCCATTATATCGTATGATCCACCCATAAATGTCTCATATATCCTTTGAAACACAGCGATATTGAGCACAGCATTAAGCGCCTTGCGTTGTTCCTCTTGATTGTTGATATGCAATCCCAAGAATGGAAAAAAACAACAAAAAAATAAAACATTGAGCCTTTTTACACTGCTGGAGATGGATGTTAACGAGACCTGCATGGAACGTCATGCAGTCTCAGTAAATACTCCAGAATCATTCATTAGCGAATGCATGCTAATAGACCACGCTGTCAGTGAATTAACCAAGACGCCATACTCGACTTGGTGCCTGTCTTTTTCCAATACTGACACAAAACTCTACAGTTAATTACAGGAGAAAGCAACACGTTACATCGTGCACAAACCGTAATAAAAAATAACGTCTTGGCGAAAATGGATTCTTTTTAAATATTTATAATGTTACTGAAGAAAAAAACAATAGTACAGATAAATAGTAAATGGAAATATTTACCAGCTCAAGGAGTTGAGGTTTGGAAAGGGCACTCTATCCCTTGGGAGCAGACAGACCTGGATTTTTCAGTTATTCCTCTAAGTGAATAAATTTGAGCTTATTAAGTATTTGTCATGAGAGGAAATGGACGAAACGGGAGCTGTGAAGACGCAGAGGCCCAAATCTTCAGTACGCTTGACCTGATAAAGAAGCATCTCTCTGTGCCTTAAGAAAGAAACATGAAAAGAAGAGCTGAGAAGATGACAAGGCGTTTGAATCCCTGGCCTCTCTCGGTCTTTAGGGACATCGCTCATTAGCTCATGACTTCTGAAGCGGCGCTCTGCTCCCTCTCCTCTTCCTTAGATGTGGATGGTTGGAGGCAGGGATGGGCATCAACACTGGTGCATGGGGCCACTGCTGCTGCATTCTTCTTCTTCTTCTTCTTCTTCTTCTTTATTGTGCCTGCTTTTACTGTGTTTGTGCAGTATGATTGACAGCTAGATAAAGTGTTAGGGTGATTGTTTTCGTTCTAGAGGTGTCGCGAAGGATAGAAAGTTCACGCTGAAATAGAGCCTGAGAAGGATTATCATGGAATTGCCCAGATAATCAAATCTTATTGGCTCAATAAGGAGAAGGAAGACTGTGTAAGTGTGCGTGGATTATATTTATTTTTTAAAGCAAGTGCTGGGTTGGTGCTGTGGGTTTATTAAAGATTTAATAAAGCCTTTTCAGGCATCTGCTCCAAGTGTCCTCTTCAGAGTGTGTGTGTGTGTGTGTGTGTGTGTGTGTGTGTGTGTGTGTGTGTGTGTATATCACGGTGGGCTATAATTGTCCCCCCTAAGACAGCAAGTGCGATGGAGGATGAATATACCACGGTGAATGCAGGGTTTATTAAAGCATCATGTCTCTTTCTGTTAGAGATGACACTGATCTGATGTCAGACTAATATCGGCTATAAGGATCCAATTTTTAAAAAAAATCTGATACAGTTCTGTAACAAACTAACATAGATATTTTTTTTTACTGTTGCATTTTTAAAAAATGGTGTTTTTTTTGTTGTTTTTTTTATGCAGGAAACTGTTTTGTTTGTATAGCAATATTATTATATTTGGCATGAGTAAGTATTATACCAGAATTCCATTTTTTAAATGTGTTATTATGCCGTGGGATTTATGTTTTGTCCAAGTCATTTTGATGGATATATACATAGATGAGCCATAACATTAAAACCACTGACCGGTGACGTGAATGGCATTGATTATCTCATTACAGTGTCACTGGTGAAGGGGTGGGAGATATTAGGCAGCAAGTGAATGGTCAGTTCTCAAAGTTGATGTGTTGGAAGCAGGAAAAATGGGCAAGTGTAAGGATCTAAGTGGATCTGCAGTGGTGGTTACCTACCAAAAATGGTTCAAGAAGGGACAGCTGGTGAACCGGAAACAGGGCCATGGGCGCCCAAGGCTCATTGATGCGCGTGGGGAGCGAAGGCTAGCCCGTCTGGTCCAATCACAGAAGAGCTAACGCAGTACAGACTGCTGTTAATGCTGGCTAGGGTAGAAAGGTGTCAGAACACACAGTTCTGCGTATGGGGCTGCGTAGCCACAGACTGGTCAGAGTACCCATGCTGACTCCTGTCCACCGCCGAAAGCACCTACAATGGGCAGAGGAGCATCAGAACTGGACCGTGGAGCAATGGAAGAAGGTGGCCTGGTCTGATGAATCGTGTTTTCTTTTTCATCATGTGGATGGACGGGAGCGAGTGCGTCGCTTACCTGGAGAAGAGATGGCACCGGGATGCACTATGGGAAGAAGGCAAGACAGCAGGGCAGTGTGATACTCTGGGAGATGTTCTGCTGGGAAACCTTGGGTCCTAGCGTTCATGTGGATCTTACTTTTGACACCTACCACCTATCTAAACATTGTTGCAGACCAAGTACACCCCTTCATGATAACGGTATTCCCTAATGGCAGTGGCCTCTTTCTTCTGATTCTAAGAAGATTTGGCCTTCAAGTTCCCCAGGGGGCTCCCCCCCCCCCCCCCCTCTTTTAAATCGCTTACGAAAGCGCATTTCACTTTCACATTTGAATTCGCCGCAATTCGGTGTGCGGCAGTTGCTTTAATGGTGGGTGCATTATTATTCTTAATGAAAAACACAACGACAACGAAACAGTACAATGACAACTCACTTATATTAAACATAGATCTTTTATTAACAAAACTCCTCGTTTTGACGTCAGTCAGCTCGTCTCACTCTTGATAAATGAAATCTGACTCCTGCTGATCTGTTCAATTCATGCTGGATGGAGCAGACGCATCTAGTTTTTAATTGTAGCGTCCGTTCTCTAACTGAACTAAATGATTTTTGTTACTATAAAAAAAACAAAACGACAGCGGGGGCGGTGCCACAGTCGGCAAGTGATGTAATCGGTGTGCGGGCCCGAACATCGGGTAACACCGACTATCGCAGCAAGCCTAACTGATATGCTATTTTGCCAGAAAGTTAACATGAACTGTTATTTCATCCAGTTGTGTTATTGCTCACTTTTATTATATTCTTTTCTTTTCTTCTAGAAGTAACTATGGATCATTTTAATGCCTTTTTATCAATCTAGTGGAGCATCTGCTAAACTGAATTGCTATGAGACAGTATGAAGGAAATGAGTAAGGACTAAAACATGACTGGGCGTGCTGTTATAGGAAAATAATCAGCGATGCGGTGACGTGATTCATCCCGATGCCATCCTGAGTTATTGTTACCGCCCTGGAGTTGATTATATTCCACTTATTCCACAGCAATTTGCCAGCACTAACAATCTTTTATTTATTATAGAAAGACGTCATACGTTAATTAGCTGTTACTATAGAAGCACTAATGTATCAGAATGAGTGCATGAATATAACCCTGTGACTTGATTTGTAGCTGGCACTACTGTCTGAGCTGCTGTTATTAAAAAAAAAAAAAAAAATTTATTCCATACCTTTTGACCAGTCTGATTTGAGAACCTCGTATAATGACACGCACCTGGCCCAGAGCTGGATTTCTGCCGTTTCAGAGAGCACTGTTACTTTTGGTTCTGCAGTTTGACCTAACAATTGTAGTCTAATTAAATCCCGCTCATCATTTCCTGTGTTGTAGATTATTTTATAGGACACTTGAACACACCACAGGTCACATTCTACTTAAACAACAGTTGGCCCGCTCTCAATACATGTCCTCCTCCTGACCTCGAGGTCATTCACGCGAGACTTGATTGACAGTTTAATTACCTCATACAGCAATGTCAGTCATGCGCTGTAGTTGCAGCTAACAGGATTGGTAGGGGGTCGGGGCGTTTGTCCTTTCTCTGTCCATCTGCATTGTCATGGGACCTCCAACCTCCTTTTAGTTTTTTTTCGTGCCTGGCAAAGAAGAAAGTGAAAAACAAATAATGAGGTAAGTGGAGAGAAATGGTGGCTTCCACAGGGGAGGAACAAGACAAATACGGGGCTGTGATTGACTGGTGTGTCTGGACTGGAGGCAAGCCGCCAGCTGTTTGTGTGCTTGGCCCAGTATAGGGTGCATCAGCCATCCCTGTTCCCAATGATGCAGCAAGAGCCTCCTCCCACGGATCTTTTTTCTGCCTGGCGGCTCTAGGACAGCTGCCTCCTGGGCAAAGTCAACTCCTTAAGCACCTGGATTATGATTTAGTGCTGAAATGCAGTAATTATGCGTAGACACTGTAATTAAGCAGCACGTCTCCATCGTTGAATTGCTTAAAATATATGCAGGGGAAAAAAACGATCACTAAGGGGTTACGTCAGACGAGAATGGGCGTGCGTCAATGTATCGGCCAAGTGTGTGTTGCAGTGCCAGTAAAATCCTGTAAATAAAAGTAACGTCAGCTGACTAGACCACTTTGTTTTGCTCTCCTGACCAGTGCAGTGCCCCACTATCCAAAAAAAACAACGACCTCTTCCTAAAATAGTCATGGGAGTCACTGCATCCGAGCTTTGAACACAAGCATTGCGACGTGGCTGTAAGGAGAGAGAAAAACTACAAGGGGCTCGAGTGTTGCTTTGACTGATGATAAATAATGACAAGGTGTCGTTTAATCTGTCTGCATCTTAACCTGTGATTGAGTAACACTTCCTGTTGAAATGCAAGCACTCGGTCAGCTTGACATGAATCCCTTATCTCAAATGCACGTCATCTCTCTTTGTTGGTTCCTTCACTCAGACAGTCTCAATCACTAAGTGACTCCGATCCCGGGTCGAGATGTCCGACAGATTGAAGCGGATCCTGTCTGTAGCTCTCTTTTGCTTGCTTGAGCTTAGTGGCAGTTCGTCCATCTTGTTTCGCCAACCTTGGAACAAAATCTCTCTCTCTCTCTCTCTCTCTCTCTCCCTCTCTCACTCACACACACACACACACACACACACACTCGCTCTCATCCAGAATTCTTCACACTGTGACAGAAAGATGTGACCTTTTGAAATATTTCAAACAAAGGTGGACATGGATTTTAAAATGCCCCCGGCTTGTACTTGCCATTTGGTGGTCTCTGCTCCGAAAGCCTCAAGTGGTGAAGATGATGCCGTGATTTTATTGCCGACTGGAATCAATATGCTGCGAGCTTTAAATGATCTATGAAACTATGATTGAAGCAATGGTTTGTAAACCATGTGGCACCTTAAAACATGATCAGAAAACGAGCAGTGAAATAATAGTGAATAAAATATGTACTTTCGAAACATGATGGCTATTTTTTATTTCGCTGTCGTATATCTGTGGCACAGTAATGGGTTACACTATTCAGTATCAGTTCTGTGCAGAGGTGTAGAGGTGAAATCTCTCGCGTCTCGTTGCTATTGAGGTGCTTTAATCGGCTGTCTTTTTAAGCCAAGTCAGTAAACACTTGCACCGAGCAAATGATCCTCTAAATGCTCAATAGAATCGGTCACATTATCTCCGCTGCTGTGGACCTGGTCTACTCAAAGTATCTCTGAATTATCATAAATGAAACCGTTCCATTTCCACAACAATGCACAGTGACCAGTGCAGCAGCTTCCAGAAAACTGAAGCCTCAGCAAATGCACAAGTACCCATTAGCATTTCATGTACATTCGCATATATGCGAGGCGCAGCAGTCCGTGGTTAGGTTAGGTTGAAAGTGTTCTGATGAAAATTTTATATATATATATATATATATATATATATATATATATATATATATATATATATATATATATAAAAACACACACACACACACACACACACACACACACACACACACACACACACATACATACATATATACACACACACACATATACACACGTGTGTGTGTATATAATGTGTGTGTATATATGTGTGTGTATATATATATATATATATATATATATATATATATATATATATATATATATATATATATATATATATATATATATATATATAAAATGTATGTGTGTCTGTGTGTGTGTATAATCTCTATATTCCATTATCAGTCTGTGAGCTGTAAGGAGATTCTGTTTAATTGTGTTTGAAAATCTGACATTTTAAGCAGCATCAGATGTGCTTTAAAGGCTCTGTGGAAGGTCTCTACTAATTGCCATAAATTTCTTCATTTCTGAATTAATTAGAGGCTGCACACTAACAAGGAATTGGATGGCTAGTTTCTGTGTGCGTGCGTGCGTGCGTGCGTGTGTGTGTGTGTGTGTGTAAGATTTATATGACCTAACAGTGTTTCAGTTTCAAGACTAATTATAATTCGTGATATATTTATATTTATGGCATTTTGGCAGATGCCCTAGTCCAGAGCAACGAATATCTATCTCAACTGAGAAATTGAGGGTTAAGGGCCTTGCCCAAGGGCCCAATAGTGGTAGCTTGGCAGTGCTTGAACTACTGACCTTCTGAACTCCTGACCTTCTTATCAGTAACCCAGAGCCGTTAACCACTGAGGTATATCAGAGGTAGACTGGCGTAGTGTTTTTGTATTGGCTCTTCTCTATCACGGCCCCCTAATAATCCCCATCTCTGAATTGGTTACATCACTCTCTCCTCTCCACTAATAGCTGGTGTGTGGTGGGCGTTCTGGTGCACTATGGCTGCCGTCACATCATCCAGGTGGATGCTTAACTGGTGGTGGTTGAGGAGACCCCCCCCCAGCTCTTTGGATTTACCTCATGCATTACACATTGATCTAAATGTATATAGTTGGTTTGTGTATAGCATGCTCTTAATTCTAATATAATTGAAATTTAACTCGATATTTGAAACAGACGTTAGATAATATACAGTACATCCAGCACATTTAGGAAGGGGTGCAGCAGTAAAGCTAACAGTTGTGAGTATGCCCAAGCAAAGCTGTGTATCTGACTTTAGTGAGTTGTCGCTAAACAAAGCCAACAAGCTAATTCTAGAGAACATTTCACAATCAACGCAACTAGCTAATGTCAGAGAATATCCTCAAATAAAATGCAAATAGCAGTACAGCAGATACTCATAAAAGCTGTATCTGTATAACTAGCTGTATCTATATCTGTATAACAAGCTGTAGCTGTATAACTCAGTGTATCTGTATATCTATATCTGTATAACTAGCTGTATCCATATATTTATAATTAGCCGTAGCACGATCTGTATAACTAGCGGTATCTAAATATGTATAACTATCTGTATAACTAACTGTATCTTTATATCTAGCTATATCTGAATCTTTATAACTAGCTGTATCTATATAGCTAGCTGTATCTGAAGCTTTATAACTAGCTCTATCTGTATAATTTGCTGTATCTGAATCTTTATAACTAGCTCTCTGTACAGCTAGCTGTATCTGAATCTTTATAACTAGCTCTATCTGTATAACTAGCTGTATCTGAATCCTTATAACTAACAGTATCTTTATAACTAGCTCTATCTGTATAGCTATCTGTATAACTAGCTGTATTCATATATTTATAATTAGCTGTATCTATATCTTTATAACTAGCTCTATTTGTATAAGTAGCTGTATCTGAATCTGTATAACTAGTTGTGTCCGTATATGTATAATTAGCCCTATCTGTATAAGTAGCTGTATCTGAATCTGTATAACTAGCTGTATCTGGATCTTTATAGCTAACTGTTATCTGTATAACTGTATCTGTAACTAGCTGTATCTTAATCCTTATAACTAACAGTATCTGTATAAAGAGATGTATCTGTATAACTAGCTCTATCTGTATAACTAACTGTATCTGTATATTTATATCTGCATCACTAGCTGTATCAGCATCTATATAATTATATGGATATATATATATTTTATGACATGGTGGTGATGTGCTTATCCTGAGAGATCCAGTTTTGCACGGTGCTCATACTGTGAATTTTAATTATTCACCCAGTTCTAGTATAGACCCTCACTGAGGTTCATTTCATCTTCATAAGGGAAGGAGAGGCGTTGCGTGCTCAGCTGGTGACAGTAATGAACTGTTCCTTTGCAAACCAAAAATATATAATGAGCTTGGTGTCACACAGCGTGCCTGCTCATCGGACCTTTGCCTAGTGGCGGGATCGGATTAGCGGAGATATGTGTCGGTTCAGGACTAGCTAAAGGTCACTCATTACACACTGTCAATAAACGTGACACATGCAGGTAAGAACAACTGGAGCAGAGCTAGGTCGAAGAGCTTCATGTCTCATCTGTCTTTTTTTAGAACCTTATGCTGTTTCCTGGATTGTGAACTCCAGTTCACTGTTAATTGGAGATAAATTACGATACTGTTACTGTGTCGCAGTAATGTATGATTTGTTTATTGCCTTTTTCGTAATAGTGATGTGTAATGGGCTTCATAACTAACTGTTTGTATGAATTGCTCTAAAAGCTTTGGAGGCATTGTTCACTGGTGCCAACATGGCACGAGTTCACTGGTGGGACTGCTATTAAATTACTGGCAGAAAGCTGTTGGTTGTCTGAATAGTGAAGTCATGTCTCCCCTACAGGTCAAACCCTGTCAGATCCTCGTCTCAGCTGCAGTGGATCACCCGCCTGCCAAAGGCCATTGAATGCCATCTTTCTTTGCCCTTCTGTATGGCACTACCTGTAAAATTAACAGCATGTTCAAAGAGCACTGGAGAAAAGCGGAGCCATGCACAGACGTGACTTCATCACGTTGCATCATAAAGGCTTTCAGCGCTTGACAGAGCTCCTTTTGTTAAACGCTGAAGCTGCTTATGATCAAAAGCCTGTTTCAGATGGAGATACAGACCACCCTTAAGGTAGCGAGTGCCTAATTGTCTCGCCCCATCTCGCTATCATGCTGCTCTATTATTGTTCTAGGTTTTTTTTTTTTTTAGCGTGGTTTATTCTGAGCAGTTCACCGGTAGACACTCCCGCTCAGTGTGCGACATGCTCTTTGGTTTCTGATTCTGTGTTAATGGTGTTAATTTCAAAAACGCTTTTTTTCTTCCAGCCTTTGAGAGCAGGAGCTATTCTGAGCAGGGTGAACGGCAGCTCTCGCATCCCAGTCGTTGGCTCATTGGTGGTTGCCAGCCCTGCAGTTTGATTTCAATTACAGAAGAAGCTGTTTTCTCGCCTCCACCAGTCTCCCGCTGCCAATCAGAGGCGGCACGGTATTTGACGCCTCGGTTTTCAAAGTCTCCTGCTTTATTAGTGTCAGACGAAGCGGGCAGCCATGTCGAGCCTTAGAGCTGACATCAGCAAAGCAGCCTGCTGGGAATGTTGGCAAAAGCCACGCTCTCTCCGTTTTGCTCTCTTCCTTGCTATAGCAAGATGCTTTGAACCCAGCCTGACAGACCCGGAGGCTTCCCTAGTCTAATTCACGCAGTCCAACCACACCTTAATGGACTCCTTGGATCTCTGTTTCCCTTTACGTGTCATCCGCCTACGAGTGCAAGGCTGCATATTCGTGCCTCTCGGAGAGGAAGAGCGGGGTTGAGGGGAAGCGATTTTGCAGATGCATTGGATTCTCTGTGGGATGAGAAGAAAGAGCTCAGTTATACACGAGGCAGTTTTGAGCTGCTGGCAGTTTGTCTCGAGTGTAAATCAGAAGTGGGTGTATCATTTCAGCAATGGCAGACACAAGACTGTGTTGCATGAGAAGCACAAATTCAGAGCCAGTCACTGCATATAAGGACTGGTTTGTAATAATATGTTGTCTGTTTGGTATTTAGCAGAAGAACAATGGATTTTATGTACTTTTGCAATAGATTGTGCTGTGGACTCATAAGGGTCCAAACAAGAGAGAAATACTGTAGGTCTGCTTCCAGTTGTAAATTACTTCAGCTAATATGGGACTTGATGCGAGTCTACTGTAGACTTGAGTTCTGCATACTTTTGTGTGTTTTAAATGTTATATTTCCATTAATTGATCAGTCACATGTTAACGTCTTAAAAATAACTGACTACTACTAGCAAACAAATAACGAATGAAGATGTGCTCCATGCTTAATGCTAGATGGAGATCTTACCTGTTTCAGCATCCTTGCTGTCATTCAGTACTTGAACATGCTGAAGCCTCGTACCACTGGAC
This sequence comes from Ictalurus punctatus, assembly GCF_001660625.3. Taxonomy (NCBI): domain Eukaryota; kingdom Metazoa; phylum Chordata; class Actinopteri; order Siluriformes; family Ictaluridae; genus Ictalurus; species Ictalurus punctatus. The sequence continues at coordinate 6,604,029 of NC_030431.2, read as the reverse complement.
CGGTATTAGCCGTGTTGGGCTGTCATGGTTTCCACAGCTGGCGAGTGATGACCTTTATCAGTAAAAAGCATCCCAAACGCCCCCTCCCCCCCAAGCTCAGCTTTACTTATGTGTCTGACAGCCCAATTATGTATGTACCTGTCAGTTCTTTCTCTGGGTCTGTACTCCCCCTCCTCTTTCTCTCCTTCTTTCTCAGTCTGTTGTTCTGCCCTTCATATAGCTTCTTGTGCCTCCAGCTTAGCAGGCATTCGCGCAGCAAGGTCACACAGCGCTGAGAAGCCTTCTGCTGAACTAATCCCTAACAATGCCTCACCCCTCTATAGGTTAATATCTGAAAAGAAAATTGACTGCATCTCTCTTAACCACAGACTTTCTTGACCTTGACCCTTTCGCACCATGGGGCATGGTATTGCACCTGCTTTCATGTAGCATATTGATCAGCGTGTTCTAGTAGCCAGTGTAAGCAGGAAGCTAAGGTGTGTTGGGATTAGTCAACATGGGGGGGGGGGGGGGGGTGTTAGGGGGTGAGGCGAGCCCTCAGGCAGTGAAGGGGGTTCATGCTACAGCTGTAGTACACTTGAATATTTTATTTATTTATTTATTTTTTAACATCCACCGGAACATAAGATGTGCGCTAATGAAAGACTTGAAGCTTCCTCAGTGTCGGTGCTCGTCCTCCTCCGTCTCAAACACACACATACACACACAGTCTTGCCCCTATCCTACTATGCTCTCTGCACCATTACACCCAAGCACGGTGATGAATGGCTTTTAATAAAGCAAACAGGGTTCCTGCTTGTCCGGATCAATCCTTCCTGTGGCTGCCATGCCTGCTATTGTCACAAGTAATTGCCTAAACCCCTTGTTGTATGAAATGAGACTCTTTCGGGGGAACAAGGGAAAAAAATAAACGAATAAACAGCTGAACTCACGGCAGCCTCAATTTCGTACTCCAGTGCACTCAGTACTGCAAACCCTGAGCCGTTGGGGACAACTTGTCTGGATGCTAGTACAGTCAAGGCTATCCTATCAGACACACTGCTAAGATGATGTTACATCGGAGGTCCAAGCAAGTCGGTGATGGTTCTGCAGTTCCACCCAGATCATTTAGACTACACCGGCATGGTATCTGTGTCAGTAAGTCATGTACTCCTTCGTAGAAGAGTAGAGGATCTGCTTTCAGAGCAGCACAGTCCCAATTAAAACCGATCCTGTGGTAATGTAGTTGTTTACCACTATTTTGATAAACACTACATCTGCCAACGTTTCCCAGCTTGTTTCTGCATGTTGGACCACGATCTCGGACAGTTGGGTCGTTGGGGTCATGTGACTCGCTGGCTGCATCTGGCAGTGGAATGCATTTGTTTGTCTCTTTTGGACTGCTTACAAAGACATGCATGTCCAGATTAATGATGTTTGATTAGCTTTCCACAACAATGCAGATTAATATTCATGGAGCTTTGCCCTGTTATTTTGGGCCCGGCTTTCCAGCTAGGAACAGCTGATGACATTGGTTTCAATTAAGGTTTGTTGTTTGCCTTTCAACACTTTAATCTCTCCACAGCTGGTCACCAAAATTTGTCTACCTTTTAAACTGGAACGAGTCTTAACACGCTGACACACAACCAAAGTACTTTAGGAGATTCTGTACCTAATTGAAAATTGTGGTAAATGACTCACCAAAATGACACATCAGTAAGACTTGTTTTGAAGTAGATAAATGCTAACCAAGCAGTATTGAGTTGATCAATTCAAGATACCCTAACTACAAGTGAACATTAGCTAGCATCGCACCACTCCAAACTAGCAGAAGAATCCTACATGCATCGTCACTTAGGTTTCTATTGTTTGGTCAAACTATTCCTCTAAACACTCGGCTTGGACGTAACTCTGTGGAATTAGCAGGTCTATATTTGGTCTTGCTGCATCTGTTATGCATTAGAGTGCATTTATCTGGTAATCTACTGGGAGATCTAAGCATCTGCATTCCAGGCAACCTGGAAACAGAGTTGCTGGACAATGACCAGCCATGAGGAGTGCTTTACTTACTCCATCTGTCCGCTTCTCTTTCCTCCTTCTGTCACGCACTTTTGCGCTTGACATGTCACTTATTTACTTGTTACGAGGCATGAAGATCTAAACACTTGCTGTTATTGTAGCATCTTTGTAGCTTTGCTGTTTTTTGATGTTACAGTCCTTGCTGTCTTTCTCTCTTGGCACTACTTCCTCCTTGTGTATGGGAACAAACGAGGCACCAATTACCACTGTAAAGGGTTCAGCCTTAAATTTAGTCACCTTGGCTGAAGGTATAGCACCTGGCAACTGAATCTGGTAATAAAATGATGTCAGTGCTGTGGGTTCACGGGTCTGATTATCGACTCTCGTTTCTGAAGCGGTTTCAAGGATAAACTGCTCATTGTTGCAAGCTATTATTTTAATTGCTTATAGCAGCAACCATGCAGCTGTTGTTTACATTGACCATGGTCGATAACAACTGATTTTTAGCTTATAGTAAAGGAAACCAAGTGCGTGATGGACTCTCTTTAGTCTTAACAGGAGGACTGTCTCTGGCAAGGGCTTATCCTGTCTCAGTTTCATCAGCGTTAGGACGTTTTTGTAGCAATGCACTAAAAACGAGAACCTCTGCAGTCTTCAACTCTCAGCCCATCTGTCTCGTCTTCGCAGTTTTGCTGATGCTGCCGTCTTGATTCGTGAGCAGTTGAATACTCCCATGGTTGACGTTTCTCCCTCAGTGGAGAGGAAGAACACGTCAAGCTTCAAGACACTCATGCTGGATTGATGTATTAATAAGTACCTCACTCATCTTAGTACTGGTTGATAATATACTCATGTTACTGTAACATTCCTGCATGATGTTGAATAGTCAGTCCTCAGAGGTAACGCGCCGCTGTGCCTAAAGGGATTGAGCAGAGAAGGTTAACATCGTGCACTGACATGCTCTGAATAAAGCATGCCTCCGCTCTCCCAGGCATTGTACCCACAAGGCATGTGTGTAAAGTAGAATGTGCTTCTGCCAGATGTGAAACTCTGCCATAGTTGATGAGTACTAATATTCCTCAGACATGCACATTTCGTGTCTCCAGAACTCGAGCCAAGGATCTTTTTTTTGCACAGTCGCCATCTGGTCTTGATTAATGTAAGTAAAGATGATTGAGGCATCTGCTAATACTACCAACCTCAAGTGTTGGATCCCTCTTGCTCTGTGTTATCTTCTAGCTCTGTGTAACGGGCGGCCAGTAGGGCAGAAATCGTATGAATCATAATCAGATGAATATGTTACAGTTCATTTCAATGATACTTTTTTTTGTTGTTGTACTGTTGTACTGGCATGATGGCAAAAAAAAACAACAAAAATATTTCTTTCTGTTCTCTGTATGACAAACATTCAAAACCCAACAATACAAAGTAAGAAGCAGGATAGTACAAACACAATACTAAAGGAAGCAATTCTGGAAGTAAGGCAGTACACATGGTGCGGGAAAGACATTATAACAAGCCATAACTATTTTAAACTGCAAAAGGAGGTAGATGTAGTTTCATAGCTTACAGTGTTGTATTACTGTATGGCCGGGCGTGGCTCTCCAGTCTCGATAGCATAATCATGATACTTATGATTCACTATATGGCCGAAAGTACAGACACTTGAACATCACACCCATATGTGCTTGGTGAGCATCCCGTTCCCAAACTGTGAGCGTTAATATGGAGTTGGTCCTCCCTTTCCTGCTGCTCCAGTCTTCTGGAAGGCTTTCCACTAAACTTTGGAGTGTTTCCGTTGGGATTTGGTACTGATGTCGGGTGAATCGGTGTTCCAGTTCATCCTAAAGGTGTTTTAGTGGGGTTTTGGTAAGAGCTCTTGAACACCAACCTTGGCAAACCATGTCTTTACAGGGCTCGCTTTGTGCACTGGAGCACTGTCATGCTGGAACAGGTTTGGGCCTCTTAGGGAAATCTAATCTAGTTCTACTATGAACAGAGATATTTTAGACAGTTGAGTGCTGTGACGAGTTTCGCGAAGGCCTACGTATGGGTGTGGTGGTTAGGTGTCCACAAACTTTTGGCCTTGCCGTGTACCAATATTTAAGTTTTTGGAGATATTTCTGCAAAACCCACTGACAGTATCAAGTAGCTACTTGAACAGGAAAGGCTATGTTATTATTTTCATTTGTATCAATTTGTTTATTTGTATAGGTATTACATAAAATTATCTTTTTTTTTTTTTTAAAGCGTTTACATATGGTGCTACAGTTTTTTTATCACACAAATCTAAATCTTCATATACTATGATGCATCTTTCTTTGTTTTTTAAATTTTTTTTTTTTTTTTTTTTTTTAAATACCCCATATCACCCACCCCCAATGAACATTTTTGGCAGCACGGAACAGAAAGCGCTTTTCAATAAGCTGTCCTCAGAAATAAAGCAACACCCGCGGGCTAGAAGATAGAACCTTCTAATAATTTTCTGTCTCTCTCTCCTCTTTCAAAGAAGCTCATTCTCTGATTTCAAAGCAAGGTTAGTGCGCAGCTTTCTTGATTGTGTCATTGTTCCCGTGTATAACAGTTGTAACAGGCCACGAATTTGAAATGCGTGTATTGATCACGGCTCTGAAGTATGACCTTTTCCACGCACTTCTCTGCGGTTTGATGCGGGCCAATCGATCGAACCATGCACTCGGGGAAGGCTGCAGCGTTCTGCCTGCTCGTGCATGACTAATATCATCTCGCCATTGGCTCAGACATATTTTGCCATGTATGTCACATTTGATTTTCAGAGGGAACAAAGATGCCCAGTTACATTGTGGGGTGAATAACTTGCCGCGGCGTTTTTTTATTTATTTATTTTTCAGACTACCTCTGCAAATCTGAGGCAAGAGAGCGTTTCATTGGAGCTAATTGGCTGGTCTCTGACCGCACGCTTTAAGCAATGTGAAAGCAAAGCCGTATTGAGGGAAGGAGGCAGGAAAATGTTGCTAGGCAGCCAGTAAGTTTAGGAGGCATTTGCTGGATAGAGACACGTATATAAATACACACAAAGACATTTCCACCTCCTACTGATGTACAATCAGTCAGCAAGTTACAAAGCAGAGCATCCTAATGGATCAGGGTAGCACTGCATGTTATGTCAACGCGATACAGTTGTTTACTCCGAGTGCGTTTTTAACACCGCTGTTTCCCGGGACTCATTTTAATCCTGTCTGGGAAGGCAGAAGGAAGTGATTGCAGCTTAAGTGCCGAATTTAACTGCCTATGAAACTCCTGAAACAAGACGGGCAATTTCGGCGCAGAAGCGTCGAAATCTCATGTGTTTGTTTGTTTGCTAGAAAGCAAAGTATACCGTATAGGCGAAGACGACTACTTGAGTTGTAGAGCCCTTAAACAGAAACCATCAGCACGATTTCTTTTCCCATGAATAGAGCTCTTCAGAAGCAGGCTTACAGATGAAAGGCAAGTTCGCTCCGAGGGCCGTGCTGAACAAACCGAGTTTCATGGATGGATGGAGTTAAGCCGGCACACCTACTTTACCTTGCCTTCCCCAATCATCTGTTCATACGTACGGATCAGCAAAGCACTAAGGTGCGTGATAAGGCGGTAGATTAAGAGTTATGCACTGTTTGTGTTCATGCTTGGCTACATGTAAAGATTAGATGCTAGGCTGTCAAGAGCGGTTGTCACTTTGGTCTTTTCTGAAGGGACTTGAACGCTGTGTAGGCTCTTAATGAAGTGATGTGTATCAGGCAGTGTGAGGTGTGTGCACGTGTGTGTGCGCGCGAGGGAGAAAAAGAAACGATCACGGGAAAACAAAAGACTTGAGGGGAAAGGCACAAGGTCGGGTAAAAGCTGGTAAAGTGGTGCAAGAGAAGCTGTAAAGCAGAGGTTTATGCTCATTAATGACTGTAAAACCTGTTGTACTTGGAGGAGGAAAATCACTTTAATCGTAAATAAAAATCGTTTTAAAGAAACGGAACCGCATCTCTGGAACAAGCGGCACATCGTCTTTATCTTGGCAAGAGCGGGAATGCCATTTCTTCAAGTGCAATTTGGTTAAAAGCTTTCATCAAAGATTTGCTGAGCGCTGAGAGCCCTATGAAAAGACTGAGCACAAGCACACACACACACACACACACACACACACACACACACACACACACACACAGTCTTTCTCTACTATGTATGTTGTGTATAAACCGCACATTTCTGTGTAAATACTACTGCTACAACTGACTAAAAACTAAATACGGTTTTTTTGTTTAGTTGTTTTGTTTTTTTTTTGTTTTTTTTAACACATAATGTAGTTAGCACAGATATTTGAAATCACATTTGAACCTGGACATTCGCAAAATGCTAGCTACAGTGGTGCTTGAAAGTTTGTGAACCCTTTCGAATTTCCCCAGTTTCTGCATAAATATGACCTAAAACCTCGTCAGATTTTCACACAGAGTAGTTAAAGAGAACCCAGTTAAACCGTTGAGAGAAAAATATTTCTACTTGGTCACTTATTTATCGAGGAGCATCGCTGTGGCTGAATTACTGTTCAGAGTCAGCGTAGCTAGTGATCAAGCTCACCGACGTCGTCCACACTTTGTACCTTTTGAAACGGTCAGTCAGTAGATTTCGGTACGGATCATTTGCTCCGGCACCTCGAAGAAGTCTGCCGATCAGTATAAGCCGGGCTTCTGAGAATGACGACGATACATTTACTGTCTAACGCCATTAAATGATGTTTTAAAAGCCTGTTTTGTAAGAAACGTTGATCCTTGCTCCAATAAAATGTCAAAAGCAGATTAAATGGAATCGCTTGATGTGACGGTGCTGTAAGATATTTTAGCTTTATTTTAGCGAGCTTCGCGTACACACACACACGTATACTTACACACACACTCTGAGGCAATTAATAGTGAGCGGCGCGTGATGGCCTGCAAGGTTCTGTAATAACATTGTTAGGCTAAAGGTTAATGCGTGGAATTCAATCTGCCTCTCCATTCGTTTCAATGAAGCAGTCTAAAAAAAAAAAGAAAAGATGATGTCTCTGTAATCAAAGGGTCACGCCCCCTGCTGTGCGTCGTGAAATTAATTACAGCCGGTCTTCATAAATTCATTGTGTCACTTTCCGCAGCTCCCCACTCTCTCGTAATTTAGGACTGGAAAAATACCAGATTCCAGGGAAGATATGTAAGAGACATGAATGAGCTTCCTACACATCCATGTGGTGTGTAGGGGTGTGTGTGTATATGCTAGGCTGCAGACAGAGACCCCCGTAGTCAAACATTAGCGGCATAATGAAACAAGCCTCTGAGTGAAAATTAAGTCATTATGTATAAGACAATCCCTTGCAGGACCAAGGAAACGGAGCTGCATGCAGAATGCTGATTAGCACTGATGGCAGTTAAAGGGATACTTCAGTCAAACACTGCCATACGGACTGACTGCATTAGCCTTCATTCATTATCCGAATTGTTTGCACGAGCAACCTCTTTAGATAATAGAGTATTATAAATACGATAGGACTATTGTACGAGCAGAGATGGTGCGCTGGATAGGACCGCAGCAGATTTCTTCCCTTAGGGATTTAAAGGACGTCTTTGTTAACACGTCCGCCAAAGTCACGTGTCACACCCAGTAATATCCTAATGTAGATTTTCAACAGAAATAAGGAATACAGTTCTAAGCACCATGATGAGGTTACCGTTTGATAATTGAGAAAAAAGAATCAAGATAGTCTAGAAGGACGTCACCTACAGTTGAGTGCAACATTTTGCACAAGATTAAATTAGGTAAGAAAATAATCCACACCGAGGTGGTGTGATGGTTTGACGGCCAATGGAAAAAAAAACGGATTTACATATTACATCACCGCCCTAAGTGTGTTGTTCCACCTGAAAGTGATGTCCAACGATGATCATTTTGTTTGTGTAAATGAATGAAATATCGCTCGTTTTAACAGTTTACGGTTGTGCTCGTAAATTTACATACCCCTGGAAGAATCTGCCAAATGTGTTTTTGTTTTTTTATTTTTTTATTTAGTACTGCCCTGAATAAGCTATTTCACATAACAGATGATAAACATAACTTGTTTACAACAAGACACAAAAATAACCCAGTTTACACGAATGAATCAGTTCAAAAGGTTACATACGCTTGATTCTTAATACCGTGTGTCGTTACCTGGATGATCAACGACATCAACACCCCTTTCCAAAAGTGGCTGTGTGATGTTGAGATCCATATTTTCACACTGTGGGACTCGTACACAACTATTACAAAAGGTGCAAACTTTCACTGATGATCAAGAAGGCAACATAATACATTTAATAACCGGGGGGGGGGTGTGTGTAAACATTTGAACAGGATGCTCGATGAAAATTGTTATTTTGTCTTCTGGGAAACATGTAAATATCTTATGTAGCTTCTGAAAGGCAGTACTAAAAAAAAAAAAAAGATCTTTAAACAAAAGAACTAATTACACCAATCATCCTGTTCAAAAGTTTACACCCCCTATGTATCGTGTTGATTTCTTGAGCATCAGTGAATGTTTGCACCTTTTGTAAAACGAGTCCCTCGGTTGTCATCAGTGTGAAAGATGGATCTCAACATCATATAGCCGCTGTTGGAAAGAGGTCAAATATGCAGAAGATGCTGGAAAAGCAAAGAATGTGCAGGACCTGGAGGATTTTTCTGAAGAACAGTGGGCAGTTTAACTGCTCAGGACAAACAAGAGACTCGTGAACAACTCTCACAAAATATAAACACAGTCGTTGATCATCCAGGTAAAACACACAGGATTAAGAATCAAGTGTATGTAAATATTTTGGAACTGGTTCATTTGTGTAAACTCAGTTATTATTGTGTGTCCTGTGGACTAAATGTAAACATCTGTTATGTGAAATAGCTTATTCACGGCAGAACTAAATAACAAAACAAAATTTAATTTTCACGATCGCTTAATTTTTTTTAAAATAACATTTTGCAGATTCTGCAAGGGGTATGAAAATCTATGAGCACATAGTAACTGTATAGTTACATTTACTGTTGTATAGTATATAGTGTGTATATAAAAATAGTATCCTCGCTTCTTTTTTTTCCCCTCTCTCTTGAAGTTAAGACAAAAAAACAAAAAAAACACAGGCACGCTCATTTATCCTGAAGATTCTCCCTTGACACAAACCCTACTGGCTGTTACAAAGTCCTTCCATAAATGTTATATATGTGTCTAAATGTTAATAAACTTTACCATATCAACAATTGGTTAAATAACAGCTTTGGATGAAGTAGCGCACCTCCCGTACAAGTCCCTGAGCTGTTGCTATAGGAACGACGCCCATTAATATAAACCTTCAGATTTGAGGATTCACCAGCACTGTGGTATAAAGAAGATTCATTTATAGCAACATGACATTTAGTGTGTTTCATAGATGGGAATCTGGCTTCCTTCATTATCACCAAGAAGTAACCAGCAGCATTTTAACAGCAAGATATGAGTGTGAGCAGTTGCATTTACTTTCTGAATGAGATATAAATATTGTCTAAGTCGTATGCCTACGCTTTCATTTATAACCTCCAGATACTGTCAGTTCTAATTTTCTCTCCCTCTTTTCATTCAAACCATCGATAGAGGACGTGAGCATTCACCCTCGACTGTTTGCTGTATGCTGATGTATTACAGAAGGTGGTTTTAGACTCGCTTGTGGAATTCACTAGCAGTTGTAGTGGAAAAGTCTCGAGTTCCCAGATGTTCTGAGCAAACCTATTGCTGTGGCTAATCACGTTCCAGGACTGCCACTGAAGCACTGTTTGAGCTGGATCAGTTTTACCAGAGAGGCTTTGCTGATGTAATTTGTAAAGGATTTGACTGTCTAATTCAGTAAGGATAAAGTATCTGTGTAATTTGCTCAAATCATCATAGATGGCCTAGATCATGGCTCAGCCATCGGACGCTTACATGCAAAATTCTCACGTATCGTATTTCATTGAAATATTGTGATATTTTTGTGCTATTCCACTCTCTCATTATAGCATAATATTCTCAGTATTGTAATCTAAGATTATATTCCACAGTGTATTGGTGACTGCTGAAAACTGTGTCAGATAGACCAGGAATCTAAAATCTCTCTTTGTGTAACCCCGCCCGCTTTTTTTTTTTTCCCAGGCATACTTCCGACAGGGTGTTGCCCTCCAGTACTTGGGCCGGCATGCAGATGCTCTGGCCGCCTTCGCCTCCGGTCTCGCTCAGGACCCCAAGAGCCTGCAGCTGCTTGTCGGCATGGTGGAGGCCGCCATGAAGTCCCCGCTTCGAGGTGCGTGTTTTTGGAATATTTTGGTTGTCCTACCAAGAATGCAAGAATGTAGGGTCCACTATGAATAAATTCACACATTCAGGCCCTGTTTACACTAGTAACTAAACAGTCCTCGTCCACACCGGCGTTTCCTCTGTGCTTCAGAAACGATCTCCGTCCACACTACACGACCGAAAACGTATTCACGGCCTCAGGCAGCTGTCATTTAAAGTATGTACTCATTGGGAGCACTAGTGTAGGCAGTGAGTGCTCCATGTTTTTAGGAGAGTGGTGTTAGTAGAACATTTAATAGAGCAGGATTTGTTTGAAATTTTGAGTTTGGAAATACACTTTCATTGATGCATCAACAGTTTAAAAAAACAAAAAACAAAACTGGTGCATTAATGGTTCCTTGGGCAACCGGGACATGTAGATGTTTTGTCCAGGTTATCTGTTCTGCTTGGCGAACAAGTAGTTCAACAACTAAAAAAAAGAAAGCATACTCCTTGCTGACTTGTGAGTCTCAAGTGGTCCAATACAGTTTGCTTGACCATTTTTAATTTTCCTAAAGTTTCTTGAGTGAATAACTCTATGTACTGTCATTGAAACATTGTCTGGGTTACGCATGTAACCCTGTTCCTTGAGAAAAGAATGAGACGTTGCGTGAAACGTTGTTTGGGAAGCGCCTTCTCGTTTGATCAGCGTCTGAAGTTAGTGTGAAATCATGCCTATTTACAGACAGGCCATGATCAGGTGACGTGGCAATTAAGTGCGTCGTGTGATATAAAACGGCACCTGTGAACCACGCCGTCAGCCTCTATTATCTGAAGCGAAGACGAAATTCACAGGCATGCCCCATTATGACAAAGCTACACAACGTCTTGTTCCCTTCTCAGGGAACAGGGTTACATGCGTAACCAAGACGTTCCCTTTCAAATGGAACTCAACCTTGCATGAGCTTCACGCTATGGGAACAAGAAGACCCACTCTGTCATGAGAGTATGGCCTGTTCAAAAGATCCAAGCCCAAAGGTCACCGCAAGACACTTAAGTCTGAGGTGGAATGCATGTCCAGACTCTAATATTGAATGAATGTGTGTGTGGCGTAGACCACCCCGCCACAACACACACATCCTGTAAGGGTACTCCTTTAGATAAAGCCTTCGAGGAGGCGACCCCCTAGTGGAATTAGCCCTTATGCCCAGAGGTGTAGCAAGACAGCACACCTCATAAGTAATAGAGATTGCTTCCACTATTCAATTAGAATAGACACAGCATCACCTCTACTGTTGTTAGGATTGACCCTATGCGTGTTGCGGATAGAAATGCCCTCATCGTAGACTCTCAAATAACCCCTAGAAAAGTTGTCCTGTGCACTGGAGAAAGCATACTTTTCTTGAGGTTCAACCTGACCCCCAAGCTCCTCATGTGGGCAAGAACAACATATCAATGTTGTCTCCAGTTCCCTGGATCATGCTAGAATTAATTAGTTTAGTACATGGATGCCCTGGAGTCTCAAGGGAGCTAGAGTGGCATCCATGCATTTTGTGAAGGTGTGAGGGGATAAAGCTAGCCTGAAGGGAGGAACCCGATATCAGTACTCGCTGCCTCCAAACGCGAACCTCGGGAACTTCCTGTGACTGGGTGTTTCTATGTGGAAATATGCGTCTTTTAGATCCATCATCACAAACCAGTCCTCGAACTGAATCTGTGGAACAATAAGTTTCATCGTCAGCATCTTGAACCTGTATGTCTGAAGAGTACAGTTCAGATTTCACAGATCTGACATTGGCCGCATACTCCCATCTTTTTTGCGGACCAGGAAATAACAACTGTAAAAACCTCCCTCCCTCAGGGAATGGGGTACCATGACCTATGGCTCCTTAATCCAAGAGGGATCTTACTTCCTGTGCTAATATCGGGCTCTGCTCTGTGCTGACTACTGTGGTGAGCACACCTCTGAACCGGGGGGTCGAGCTCTGAACTGGACCTGTAACCCTTTGCTTTGGTGGACAGAACCCATGGAGACACATTTGGCAGGAGTTTCCACACTTCTAGATGGTCTTTTAGTGACGTTAACTCTTCCATATTCTGTTGGAGGGAAAGCATCAGATTTTCATTGCCTTGTGACAGCTCGTTGACCAGAGAAGACTGAAAACTTAAGACAACATTGGTTAGGGGGGGCCCTCCAGTAGTACTGGGGGCTGTCTGCCCTACCAACCTCACGTCTCCTCATACTTCCCTTTACGGCCCATCAGGACTGCTCTTTCTTCTTTGTCTCAGCAGGTCTGCTTGGTAGGCCTGCAACACAGCCATTGAGCCACATTGTATGTCGTGACTTTCATTGTATGAGGGGTCGCTCGCAAGCGCCTCCTCCACCTTTGGCATAGCTAAGTACCCGTGCTGTTCATTCCCCATGATGGCTGAATAAACCGACGTCGCGGGGTTATGAATATGCCTAGTGGTTGGTTTTCCCCAGAATAGTGATATTTTATCATGCACTTCTGGGGGGAAAAAAAGGGAGTTTTCTGCGTTGTATGGGAGATTTCTTCACTGGGGAGAAAGCGCTTGTCCAGCCTGCTACGATTCACTTCCTCTTCCGCGGCACCAGTCTAGAAGTTTTTCTACTGCCCTAGTAATCACTTCAATCAGCTCTTTTATATGTTTGAGAGCTGCTCTCCCTTTATGGTGCAGTGGCACCCCCTTGGAGCTTTGGCTTTCCATAAGAGGAGGAGAACTCGCGCTGTGAGCTCCAAAATCCAGCAGAGAGCCGGACACGGAAGACAGAGCAAGAGATGGAGCAGCACTAGTCTCCAGCTCCTCTTCCAGATCCATGTGAGATCCCCAAGACCTAAGCTGGCTGGTTGCCTCTACAGCACAGATCCGCAAGGCTCTGAAACCCAACTTCGTCCGAGAAGAGAGCGAGCCACGAGCGGAGCTACCTGATTGTAAAGTGCTCACGATGCGCACAATCGGCCTTCTCTAGGGCTGCTGTGGCCTGCTCCACCCCCAAACACTTCACACAGAAAGTGTGTCCGTCCCTCCGTGATAAAACGGGAGCAAAGCGTGACACTCTTCCTGATTCTCATTCACTCATACTTTTTTTTTTTCTTTTTTAAAGAGACAGAAAAGTAAAGAAAATTTTTTTTTTAAAAGATTGGACTGAGGAAAAGAGGAAATAGTCTTCACGCAAGCGTTCACACAAACGACAAGCGTGAAGCTGAGTTTCCTTTGAAAGGGAACCACCAGGTTTTTTTTTTTGTTTGTTTGTTTTACTTGGTTTAACCACAGTGTCCACACAACAAATGGTTGTACAGCTGTTTATGGAAACCTCAATATCTAAATTCTTTCAAAAAAATTGACTCAAACCCTTTTCATTATAAATCAACACAAAAATGGTTTACTGACCACAAAATCAAGGTCCTGCCATGGCCATCCCAGTCCCCTGACTTAATCCCATAGAAAACCTGTGGGGTGAACTGAAGAGGTGAGTCCACCAGCGTTTGAAGGTTATGAAGAGATTCTGTATGGAGGAACGGTCTCAGATCTCTTGCCATGTATTCTCCAACCTCATCAGGCGTTATAGGAGAAGACTCAAAGTTATCTTGGCAAAGGGAGGTAGCACAAAGTGTTGACTAAAAGGGTGCCAATAATTGTTGCGCACCCATGTTTAACAAACTTTTTTTTTTTTTTTTTTGATAAACCTGTCTTGTGTTTGAAGTTGTTTTATCCATGAGAGCAGAGAATTTTTCTGAATTTTTTTTTTTTAAACAAAAGATCAAAAGGTTGAACAATAGGCAATTTTTCACAGCCTTCTTTGCTCATATTTAACAAGGGTGCCAATATTAGTGGAGGGCACTGTACATTTACCTTGTAATGTGCTCTAGAGTTCAGTTTTGGTTCCAAGGAGCTATTGAAGTTTCCATAAACAGCTGTAAAACCAAAATGTGTTGTGTGCCATGACACAAAGGTGGCTAGTCGTACGTATCAAGTCAAACCAAGTGGAAAAAAAAGAAGAAGAAAATTTTGGTTTTGCAATAACAATACATGGAAAATGAAAAACGGTCAAATTTTACCACCAAGTTATTGGACAATTTGAGATGGACCGACCCATTCGCGAGACAAAAGATTTCATTGGGTACGTAGCGTGACAGTGGTGTGGTCCTGTAGCTACAGCACCCTCCGAATCTCTCCACCTGCTGCACTACACACATCAGCTGAGGAGCAGCCATGCAGACGGTGGAATGATTTTTACTAGGCGGATTAATTATTATGCGTGAACCACAGATGTAAAAATATATTTAGTGTAAATGAAGGTGCTAACCAGAATTTATTTATTTATTTATTTACTTACTTACTTACTTACTTACTTACTTACTTAAAGGACGAGACACTGCAGCTAGTAGGAGAAACGTTGGCTAATATCTTATTGATTTTTTGTGATGGGGCTGGGCGACATGACACGATACGACATGATATACATGTCGTGATCAATGATGTCTCAGTACACTTTTCTGAGATATTCCGGATGTTGTGTCAAAATGTAGTCGTTAAGCTTCTCTAAGATTGTCAAATGTTTGACAGTTTTCTGTAAATAAATGTTTGCAGGGATGCTGTTTTCTTCTTTAAGTTTTTATTTATTTATTTTATTTATATATATATATATATATATATATATATATATATATATATATATATATATATATATAATTTTACATAAATACCAAGTATATTTTACAAGAATATATCAAACTTATTATTTTTTCTTTTTTTTTTTTTTAATGCAGCAGTGCTGTATTTATGGGAATTTATTTATTTATTTATTTATTTTAACCAAACCTATATATGGTGATGTAATGTACAGTATCGTAGCCGTTTTTGCGAGAATCATGATGCGATACTTGTTGTCATAAGATAACAGCATGGGGATTGGGCGGCATGTTGGAGCTTTTACTGTCCCGTTGAGCTAGCTAATAAGTTTATGGTTTGTTGTGTATGAACAGGATATTCAGATATATTGCAGTTTCATTTGAAAGCTTTTCTTCACGATCAGTTATTCTTAAAGTAGTCAAATTTTGATTTACTTCAGGAGAAAAAAAAAACAAGATCATCATTTGCCCTCGGTAGTGCACCTTTTGTACATGTACACGATCCCCCAGTTGCACTCCCAGACTGCATCCGCTGATCCTGTGGAGGTTAGTGCAGTTTGTTTGTTTATCCAGTGGACATTTTGTGATCGTGAAATCTCAGCCTCGCAAAAAAAAAAAAAAAAAAAAAGGCGCAGCAACCCGAGTCGCTGTTTACTGGGGATGAGGCCTCTGAATGAGAAGAGCTGTCTCGTAGAGATATGTTTCTGCAGCTGCCTGTTACTGGATGAAATCTGTGTGTGTGTGTGTTTGCATATATCACATTTCCTGCCTGCCTGCCTGCTGTCTGTTGGGATGTGTGTGTGTGTGTGTGTGTGTGTGTGTGTGTGTGTGTGTGTGTTTGAGAGACAATCAAGGGCACAGAGACAGAAAATATACATCTGTGGCCTCTGACTCAACAGCCAGTTTTATTTGTAGGTAAATCAGTGACACACACGCGGCCCCAGTCCTGGGAAGGTGCCCAAAACAAGGCTGTTTTACTCCTAATGACATCCTTTATTTCCCTTGCTGTCCCGAACTGCCTAGGCAAACATATATATACACACACATTCACACACACACGGAAAGCAAGAGAGAGGCCTGGGTATGACTGAGGAGGAGATTATGTAGAGCAGCTCTTCATAATCAGCCCCAAAGAGAGAGAGAGAGAGAGAGAGATGATCTGTACCACTGCATTGACATTCTGCTCCCTCTGTGTCTATGTCTTTTTCCATTTCTCTCCCAGGCTCCTGTCATTGTTTCTTCCCTGTTTATAATTTTATTTATTTTTTTCATTCCACCGGCAGCCCGAGTCATCTCGGTGCCAGCGGTTTGATCCTCTCCTCGTCTTTATCAGTTTGAGCTCTCCTCTCAAGTGAGGATTTGCATGCAGGGGATTACCTCACTCTAATTGAATTGAAACGAACCCGGATTGAATCGTCCCGTTCCTCATCGGACGTGCCATCCAAACCCACCCGCTAGTGCCAAACCGCTCTGAACGTCTGAGAAGTGCTTTCTCTCAAAGAGTTGACGTTCAGTCGCAGACACCGGATTAAAAACACGGGCACAGTGAGCGTCAAGTCTTCAGACAAACGAAAGGGTTGGAAGACAAGTCAATTCAAATAAATAAATAAATCTGTACGGTTCGGATTATGGGCCGTGCCCAGCGAGAGTCTAATCACATGACACGCAGGCCGCGTCACCGGCGGCGACGGGAAGGCCTGCAGATCCGTCGAGCGGTAATTCAAAGAGAAAGGAAGGAAATAATGCGAGGTGGGCGGCGTTGTGACTCGCTGCCATTACTGCTTTATTTAGCCGCTTTCCTACAGGGGATCCAGACAGTCACGTCAAAGCTCCCGTTTGACATGACATGCACTCGGCGAGTGGAGTGGAGGGAGGGAAGGATGGAGGGAAGGATGGAGGGAGAACGTGCGCGAGCAAGAGCGAGAAAAATAGCCACCCTGAGGCTCATCGTTAATTCCTGGCCGTGCCATCGCTCCATTGCGACGGCCCTCATAAGCATTACTCCTTTCTTGTTTATCATGCCGCACTTTGTGGTTAACTAGATTTGCAGTTTGTCCGCCCACACACACTCACTCACTCACACACACACACACACCCGCTGATACACCACTTGCCAAGTCAAAGAGGTTTTTTTTCACAGTTTTATTTTAGCAACTGGTAATGCTGTCAAGCTGAATGAAGTTGCAGTGTGTGTGTGTGTGTGCACGCGTGTGTGTGTGACATTGCAGATCATTAGAGGAATCCTGACTCCATTCCAAAGAGTGAGCTACCTTTAATTACTAAAGCGAATTACACCAGCGAGTCTAATTACTATGAAAGGAAATATATCGCGAGGAATATTTTAGCAGGTAACCTTGATAAAGATTGTGGTGATAATTAGGACAAACACGTTTCGTTAATAATACTAAATAAAACATCGCCGCATGCAGATGGTCGAGCCCGCACCATCTTTAACCAGGGCCCTGTTCTTCCCGTGTCCCTTAACGAGTCCTCAATAAGATTTACTCACGGCGATCGTCCTAAAGGCCCGTTACCCAACGCGTGCTTTTTCGATGAACAACCAAACTCCAGGACCGTGTCAAATCGTAAACAGTGCAATCCTGCTAACGCGTAAATTCATGCATGAAGACGTTTCCAAGAAGCGTTCGGGAGCAGGATCACGCTGTTTGTTTAACTGTTAAACCTCTTCTCTATGTTTATTATTTATACACACAATTCTGCACGTCTTTTAACGTGCAGAATTTACATGTTTTAACATTTACAGGTTTTAACTGAGCATATTTGCGCTCGAGCATCTAGAAGTGCAGGGTGTGTGTGTGTGTGTGTGGGGGGGGGGGGGTTGGAAAAGGATTACAGGTGTGTAATGGTGCATGTAACATATTTGACATCCAGCGATGGACAGGTTTCCTGTTGCTACAGAGCTGCTATTGTTGATTTAATGGAGCGAACACGAGCAAGCATGCGTTCAAGCACACAAACACACACTTATGTTCGTTTCACTGAACTGTGTAAGACTGCAGCTAGACGTCGCTAAATCAGACTGAAATTCCTTCACTTCTTATTTATCGGAATAGTTTTATTTTGTTTTTGTTTTTTAAATCCCTACATATTCCATATTTATACTCCCTTATTATCTCTTACTTCCAACATCTTTGTTTTCCTACTGTGTGATTTGTGGCGTCCCTACGAAGTGTTTAATGCAAAGTAAGCAGAACTGTAAGTGCACACACTCGCATCCCATCTCCAACACACACACACACACACACACACACACACACACTCGTTTACGCACACAAAGTAGAACAGGACAGCTGGAAAGCTCTTTTCCTGCTCGATGGTACAAACTGATAAGGACGGGCAGCTAAAACGGGAGTGTCAACGCTCCCAGCAGGCAGTGCGGGGACACGCGGCCGTGGCGCGAGCTGATTTATGACACCGTGCACTTTCACACTTTACCTGCGTTTCCGCCCCTCCAGCAGAGGTCACCTCTACACATATGCCTGCCTTCCGTCTCCGCTCTGCCCTTCCGAGTGTGTGATTGTGTATCACAGAAAGACATCTACTGTAGAAAGAGCAAAGCAGATACGAGACAAAGGCATGGAGGGATACCAGAAAGGCAGGCATAATAAATTACGACGTTATCTCTAAAGAAACCCAACGTTGTATTCCGGTTGGAATATACAAACGTTTATTTGAATTATCATTGCACTTTTTTGCTTTTGATTTCCTCACATTGCATTTGCATGTAATCTGGCACCATGCTGTGTTTCATGGGATACATACACGTCAAAATAACATTATGAACAACTTAATGTGAACTGTTTTTCTTCATCAGCATGTAAAGACAATGTTTATCATTTATATCACGAGTTTATATGATAGTTGTATTGAAAATAAATACATCCAATGTATCCTCTGGGTTCCTCCCTCAGTACAAAGGCATGCGTTGTAGACATGCATCTCTAAATTGTCCATAGTGTGTGTGCGATTGTGCCCTGCGATGGGTTGGCACCCCGTCCGGGGTGTCCCCCCGCCTTGTGCCCCGAGTCCCCTGGGATAGGCTCCAGGCTCCCCGCGACCTTGTGTAGGATAAGCGGTACAGAAGATGAATGGATGGTTCATGTATAATTACTTACCACATGCTCAGCATCTCCTGCACCATGGGCGGCCATGACTGTTTCTATTCTGGCTGACTAAACGATCTGACTCATGTGCCTGTTTAAGTTTCAAGTCATTATGATGCGTCACAATCTTGATTTGTTTTCTCGTCCCGAATTTCAGAGTCTTTGGAGCCGACCTATCAGCAGCTGCAGAAAATGAAGCTGGACAAGAGTCCGTTCGTCGTGGTGTCCGTGATTGGCCAGGAGCTGCTGAGCGCCGCCCACCACGGCGCGTCGGTGGTGGTTTTGGAAGCAGCCCTGAAGATTGGCACGTGCAGCCTCAAATTGCGAGGCTCGGTCTTCTCCGCTCTCAGCAGTGCCTACTGGTCGTTGGGCAACACAGAGAAAAGCACCGCCTACATGCAGCAAGACCTGGAGGTGGCCAAGACTTTAGGTGAGTGAGTGCTATAGATTTAAACATTAGCAGGGTTAGTATGCCTGTTGGTTCTCGCTGTGGTTTGAAAATCGGAACTTTTCTACTTTCTCTTCTGCTTTGTCTCCACTCACGAGGGATGTTTAAAAACGGTATTGGAGCACAGGGTAAAAGCCTCATCAGCATCAGCTAACACTTTTATGTTGGGTGCATGATAAGTCTTACTGTAGGTGTGTTTGTTTTGTTTTTTTAATAGAGAGATCTGGGTTTGAAGAAGACCACATGAAAGTATTTTTGTTTGTTTGTTTGTTTGTTTTTCCTTTGGGCAACTACCAACTAGGAAGGGTGAAGGCTCACATGCTTCCACTGAGATACGTGAAGGCAGCCAAGCACATCTTTACGAGCTGCTGCTCATGCTGCATCACAGGACAGAGTAACACACTCAGAACGTGCTTCCTGCCCTCTTCCGCATACATACTATACTCTACGCTCGAGGATGTACATGATGCCCTGGTATCGCTGTGATTGACAGGACAGAGAGATTACAGTATGCCAGCCCTCCAACCTGGAGAGCACAGCGAATTCTGCTATCTAAGTCTAGTCTTCTGTATGTTCTCTCCATGTCTGCCCGGGTTTCCTCCCAGCATCAGCTATGCTAAATTGCACCATGACCCTGACCAGGACAAAGCTGTTACTGAACATGAAAATGACATGGAAACGCCGGCGTAATTAAACTTAGTGTACCAAACACACCCCTGTTTGAAAGAACGCCAAAATATTAATGAATAAAGGTTTCGCTTTCTGGTATTAGCCTTGTAGAAAAGAAGCATCTAGTGGCCTACTGGAGCATGCGTATTGTTTAATACCAGTGCCAGTGCTGGGTGCAAACCATCTGAGTGCTGCTTGTATCATTTCTCTGTGGTGCCATTTATTTACTTTTTTATTTGAACTTAACACAGGTACTGTATGTTAACACATGCACCCCACAGTTCCTCCTGCATCGTATATTAATGAACAGTTTCAGTGTTTAATCATAAAAGCCTAAATTAACTGAATTCTGAAGGCTAATTAAGTATCCGATAATTATGCAAATTATGCTACTAGCCAATTTTAATTGAACGACTTGATGGATGTTAATCATTTTCGCCACACCCGTAATGGAAATGACTTCACATTTAGATACGTTGTAAGAGAAACGTGGACACGCTGTGAAGGTTCTTTCTTTAAACTTGTACCACAGGGGAAAAAACAAAAAAACAAACCCACATTTGGACCGAGTTTGCAGCCCGGCCCAAGATGTGGTACTGGAATGAATGCTGTGAGGGTGCGAGAGCATCGTAGGCAGATGATACGGGAAGTCAGTGGATGGACACATGAGCGTTGTGACATGGTAAATGTGCGTAGACTGAAGACAAGTCAGGCTCAGTTGCAAGAACCTACTGACACATGCCGAACTTTACGTAACGTTTTACCAAAGGAGTACCCTGCTGTGACAGATCAGCAGTTGACGCGTGAATCTGGAATGACTTGAGCAAGTGTTTTGAACCAGCTGACTTTAACTGACACCCCCTGATAAGCCGCCTTCACTATCTATTAGCAGTAACCGCTCATCTCGTCTTGATTTTCTTGCTTTAGAGAGACCCTCATTTTCTCTGAAGATAAACGGAAAAGCAGGAGTTTAAAGCAATTTAAGTTCATCAATGTTTGTTCCATTTAGCCCAATCAGCTATAACATTAAAACCACCTGCCTAATGTTGTGTAGGTCGCCCGTGTGCCACCAGAACAGCTCTGACCTGTCGAGGCATGGACTCCACAAGACCTCTGAAGGTGTGCTGTGGTATCTGGCACCAAGACGTTAGCAGCAGATCCTTTCAGTCCTGTAAGTTGCGAGGTGGGGTCTCTATGGATCGGACTTGTTTGTCCAGCACATACCATAGATACAAGATCGGATTGAGATCTGGGGAATTTGGAGGCCAAGTCAACACCTTGATTTTTGCAGTGTGACAGGGAGCATTGTCCTGCTGATAAATAGAAAGAGGCCACTGCTGTTAGGGAATACTGTCGGCATGAGGGGTGTACTTGGTCTTTAGGTAGGTGGTACGTGTCAAAGTAACATCCACATGAATGCCAGGACCCAAGGTTTCCCGGCAGAACATTGCCCAGAGCATCACACTTCCTCCACCGACTTGCTTTCTTTCCATAGTGCATCCTGGTGCCATCTCTTCCCTACGTAAGCTATACGCTCGCACGCAGCCGTCTACATGATGTAAGAGAAAACGTGATTCATCAGACCAGGCCACCTTCTTCCATTGCTCCGTGGTTCAGTTCTGATTCTCACAAGCCTATTGTAGGTGCTTTCGGCAGTAGTCAGGGGTCAGCATGGGCACTCGGACCGGTCTGTAGCTACACAGTGCCATACAGAGCAAGCTGTGATGCACTGTGTGTTCTGACACCTTTCTATCATAGCCCGAAGTTTTTAGCTCTTCTGTGGGATCGGACCAGATGCACTAGCCTTCGCTCCCGACGCGCGCCAGTGAGTCTCGGTGAGACCCTGTTTCTAGTTCACTGGTTGTCCTTTCTTGGACCACCTTTGGTAGGTACTAACCACTGCATAGCGGGAACACCCCACAGGACCTGCTGTTTCGGAGATGCTCTGACCCAGTCGTCTAACCATCACAATCTGACCCATGTCAAAGTTCCTCAGATCCTCACGCTTGCCCATTTTTTCCTGCTTCTAACACGTCAACTTCGAGAACAGATTGTTCACTTCCTGCCTAATATATCCCACCCCTTGACACATGCCATTGTACCAAGATCATCAATGTTATTCACTTCACCTGTCAGTGGTTTTATTATTGCTGATCGGTGTATGTAGTTAACATCAGTTAACTATGTTTACTAGGAATGCCAAATATGGACGGAAAAAAAAAAGTAGGCCTTTTTCATGCTGCTTGTCTGGTTTAGTTAGAAAAACTAAAGTGCACACTATCTTAATACCCTCTGTGCGTAACATCTTTTCCCTCGATATAACAAGAAAGAAAGTGTGCATGTGAACCGATCAAGCAGTCAGGACTGAACACTAACTTTGATGTTGTACAGGAGAAAACTGCCTGGCTGAGGAGGGTTAGCAACGCTTGCTGAGAGTAATAACTTGTCATCCAAAACTACGCCGAGATGCACATTCGGAAGGATTGATCAGGAGCTCTCAAAGGAGATGGTGAGATCAGAGTGTGGAATTCACATATAGCTGCAGTTCAAGCGGCGAGCCGGCGTACGGGATGAGATGCCGATATAGAGTGCAGCGTGAGGATCTGTCGGGTGTCAGATACGGTAGGAGATGATGTGAGACAGATGTAAAAAATTGTTAATAGGTTTTCACTATAATCTCGAGATTAACGCTTGAAGGACGACAACATTCTTTCGCACGCTGATCTACAGACACACACAAGCGTGAATGTGGCTTTATTATTTAAACAAGGCTAAGCTAAGAAATTAATGGTTGCCCTTGAGAGGCACAGTGTGAGTCACGTGTGATGATGGAGGGGAAAAAGAAGGAGAAAAAAAAACCTCTATCGAATTAATGTAGCTTTGACATTGTCTCTGAATAAGGGACATAATTAGGACCTCGAGCAGACACATATAGTTCGCATCATCTTCGAGTTTATTAATCTCACCCAAAAGCCCATTTATATCAGTATTCGGCCAAACCCTATGCACGAGTTATTTGCTCATTTTCCAGCTTAGGAAATAAAGTTTTAACAGATAATCGAAAAACAACGTTTTTAACCTTCTTTCGTGGAAGAGGTGCATTTCGGAAAAGTTATACAGCTAGGCGGTGCACTCCTATCAGGAACAAAACACCAGCACTCTGAGCCGTGAAAGCTTTGTGCGGTTTGATCATGGCTCTTTCCTTCCTGTAGTAAGCGCTCAGCTGTGCCAGTGTGCGCTCGAGTGAGCCACGGTTCACTCACACATGCAGAACAGCTCTGAAGTCGAGATTCCGTGCGAGTAGGCAGGGTCACGGAAGGTGTCCGTTTTCGTTCCGCTTTGATTGGCGGGGGTTGCGGTGGCAAGAGGCTGAGATGGCGGAGAGGTCAGTGCAGACTTCAGTAGACAATTCCGCTCCTGCTGGGCTGATCTTCAGATGTTCCCATGCCAGCTGTGTGATATCATTTCTACACTGGGTCCTGGGTCTGCCTCAGGAGGTCTAATCCAGTGGGAGAGCTCGACTGGTGGACGACCAAGGGGTGTCCTTTTAAAGTGCCTGAACCACCTCGGCTGCATCAGAGGCGCATCTGTTCTACTCCAAGGTTCTTAAGGATTTCCAACTTTTCACCGTATCACGGAGCATAAGTAAAATAACCCTGTGGAAGTCCCTCGTTCCTGTTGCTTGTACTTGCAGCTTTCTCCTTTTGGTCATAACGCACAGCTCGAGACCCTAATAGTGACGATAGGGACGTAGTTTGACCAGTAAACATAAACCTTTGTATAATCCTCATCATCTCCTGCATGAATGTTTTTAACGCAGCACATCAAGTTTGGCCGCTTATCACCAAGTTCTTGGCGAACGTTTCAGCAATATGGCAAGTATTTGAGTCTGGCCAGCGTCTTTATTGACTCTGGATATGTTTAACTGCAGTGTGACGGATTTTCCTAGCAGGAAGGTTACATGATGACTTTACGCCGGATTTTATTTGGAACTAGGGTTTACTTTCTTTCCCGAATATTTGGATTTATTCTTTTATTCAGACAAGTTTAAAATAAAAAAAATTCAACAACAAATAATAATCCAGACATGAAATCTGCTTGTCTCAGGCATCCGGGCTATTAATCTGTCCACCTCTTATGCCTATAATTGTGTTTTGTTTAAAATAAATATACTGATATATACAGGGTAATATAGCAGCTGTTGTAGAATCTGCGTATGAGCGATTGAGCTGCATGTGTTGGGGGGGGGGGTGCTAAAAGTAGAACCCTAGATCTCGAGAGTTTAAATGAAAACTCCCATGAAGTTGGCAATACAAGCGTGCGTGTGTGAGCGCTGGAGATTCTTACTCCACTCCCATGATGTCATCGGTATGTTATCTTTCAGCGGGGGCCCCTGGATCGAGCTCGCCATGTTCACCTTTTATATGCAGCTCAGTACTTTAGTGCCATTCATGCTAATCCTCTCCTGGAGGATGAAAGCCCGATAAGCATTTTGTGTTGTCCCGCTCAAATCATATCATTCACAGCTGATTCGTCTCACCAGCTGCCAGCCTTTCGTTAAGATGTGACGGATGCGGGACGCACTCCGTTCGGAAGATGTCGGCTGTTACGGAAACCTCTCGTCCGGTTTTAATCTCGAAAGCAGCCAGAGTAAATCAGCATTATAGCACCGCTACACTTCGGAGTAGAAAAATAAATGACCCATTCATAGATTTTTCTTTCTTTCTTTTTTTCTTTTTGGTCCTAAAATGTCAATATCAGCAAGTCCCTATAACATTTCCGCATTCAAGTGGAAACAGAGTGCTCCAGAGAGAGAGAGAGAGAGAGTGTCTCATAATTTGTCATTCTGAAAGAGTCATTGAATGTCAAGTCTTTGTGATGGCAGTTGAGGAAGTGTGTGAGCACAGCCAGGCGTGTGTGTTTGTCTGAAATGCTGACTCGTCGTCTCTTGCAGGTGACCAGGCAGGTGAGTGCAGGGCTCATGGGAACCTCGGCTCGGCCTTCTTCTCCAAGAGCAATTACCGCGAGGCCCTGACCAATCACAGGAACCAGCTTGTCCTGGCCATGAAGCTGAAGGACAGAGAGGTAAACTCGTGTGTGTGTGTGTGTGTGTGTGTGTGTGTTGTTTGTATACGTCTATATATGTGTATACAGTAGTGTCTGATAGAGTGAGTCCACTACCGTGGTAGTGCTGCTATAAAACTGCTACAGTTTTATTTAACGCAGTTTTATTAAATGCTTTCACAAACAGTATTCCTTATTTATTTATTATTTTACTCAGGTAAATACAAAAAAAAAAAAAAGAAGAAGAAATTCAATTTACTGAAAGCGTAGTGACAATAAATCATGACGTAATGGCTCTCATGGCACATGAGTCAATGTCTTGTGTTCCTGTGTTAATAGATGAAACACTATTAAGCGCATACGTGTGTTAACCTTTGAATAAAATAAAACCTTTTTTTTTTTTTTTTTTAAAGGGGAAAAAACAGCCCGTGGATATATTACCGATTCATTTTCAGTTTTGCTTAAAGGTTCCTTAAACAGCGAAATAAGAATCAAATGGCTTGTAGTGGACTCGTGATTAATTGCACTGAGTGAAGTGCTCCTGTACGAAAGAAGGCGTATGAGATTTGATCAGCCACGAGTTTCTACTGAGGAAGTGATGAATGTTATTGTCAGTGCTCTTGTTCGGTTCATTGGCTGTCGCTGCACTCGTTCCTAGCCTGGTGCTCTGTCTGCTCTCCACTCGACTGCACAGCGAGAACAAGTATTAATACCCCCATCCCAAAAAAAAACCTGGAATGAAGTCGTCCCTCCCGACGGTGCGTTTTTACTGATTAGTCTGCAATTAGCCTAAAAACAACGAACAGCCCGTGTTTTTCCGCAAGCTTTAGGTGCCACGTACTGAGATGAGTAAAGGACTAATCAAGTCGCCTTGTGAGCAGTAATAATCTCGTCCATGAAATTACGGGTGAAAGTGCTCGTTGCTGAAGTGCTTTAAACAAGAACGACAAGATGAAAAATCTCCGCTGGGAAGGACTCGGAGCGGCTTCATTTCATTCACGCGTGCTAAAGATAGGATATAGTGCTGAATGAAAAAAAGCATGTTTATTCCTGCTAATTTTATTTTAGTCACTCATCTGTATATGAGTGATATTACTTGTTGTAACAGGATTTTTATTGATCTATTTATTTATTTATTTTTGAACATATATTTACATTTATTCCGATGTTTTCCTGTGTTGAACAAATGAAACCTAAAAAAAAAAAAAAATCTAATTTACACTTATACCATGAATAAGGCTTTTGTGTGGAGTCTTAGGTTTTTCCACAGCATGGGTTTTCCACTCCTCCTTCCCCCTTCCCCTCTAGATGCCCTTCACTGTGTGTGCAGGGTGGGAAAGGCAGTATGGAGGGACCCCCTCCTCCAGTGTTTCGAGAGCTCCACGTTCTCCACCCGAGCGCCAGGCCACGTTCACACATAGTAGAACATGTTGGCAGAAATGAATGCGTCTCCCATCACACACAGCCTGCCACTGCGGCTGCAATGCATGCTGGGTAGTGGAGGGTGTCAGATTCACAGTGCTTCTGGCTCGATGGTGGCAGAATGGATGGAGCTAACGAGGTAGATATAGCTTATGTGGCAGGAAATGTATGTGTGTGTGTGTGTGTGTGTGTGTGTGTGTGTGAGAGAGAGAGAAGTAGATAAACTGCAGCCCTGATCTACTCCAGTTCTTCATTAGTCACTTCAGAAGGTCACTGTGACGCTCAGGGTAACTTTTTTCCCCCCTTCTGTCCTTTATCACCGTGTCCCACTAGGCACCTGAGAGTATGGACTGATAATCTGTCAATAAGGAGCTGAGTTAAGGAGATGGATGTGTGTGTGTGTGTGTGTGTGTGTGTGTGTGATTGGTGGGTGGGTGGAGCTGCAGTGGATGAAAGAACGGAGTATTGGGAAGTAAAGTGCTCTTAAGTGATTGCACCTCCATGTTGTTCTGAGGTGAAATGTGTGTGGTAGGGGGTCGTCTGTCCTGAAGACTTTCCAACATGTACAAAAAAAAAAAAAAATCAGCCTTACGTCTGTCTGTTACAAAACGCTGACCCTGGAGACTCATTCCAAAAAATTTACAATAAACATCTCCTAACAGGAAACGTCACCACGTTCCTGTGAATGAGCCGTTAGTATAACACTAGAACTTATTAGAACGAGTGCATCAATATAAACCTGTGATTTGTCTTGAAGGCAGCACTACAGTCAGTGCTGCTGTTCCAGAACATGAATCAACCTACGGACCAATCAGAATGGAGACTTCAGCTGTGCTGTGGTCCAAGTTTAATTCATTAAGGATGCCCTAAATCCTGAGCACAATTAAAATATAATTAATTGTATGCTGCTATGATTAGTCATGTTCAGGCTTGAGGAGTAACGGAATACATATAACGGCGTTACGTAATCAGGATACAAAAAACTTGTAACTGTAACCTGTTATAGTTACGTCAAAAAACAAAGTAATCCGATTACAGGTACATCGGGATTCTTTTTTTTTTTTCATTTAAAACCAAAGAAATGAATCTTTTGCTGTAGTACAGTATAGACAGCTGCTTGATTATAGTTCTGGTTCTCTCTTGCCAGTCGTGACTCACATGAACATCCTCCTGGTGCATGAGCAAATAAATTTTTGCGCAAAGTTAACTTGGTAGAATTCTAACACAAATTGTTCTCTGAAATGCTTTTGTTAGGGAGACTATACGTCCTCCGTTTTCCCCTGGACACGTCCTCCGTTTTCCCCTGGACACATCCTCCCTTTTCCCCCGGACACGTCCACTTTATCACCAGACACGTCCTCGTTTTCAGCTCTTAAAAAGCGTCCGGCCGGGATTCCTAAATTTGAGAAAATGTCTGGGATTCGGCTTTAGTTTCATTATGATGTGTTTATGGTCTAATACTGTATCATGTGTGCGCATGTTTGCATTGCTTTAACCCCTCTCTGTAATTCCCGCCTTCTCGCACACTGATTGGTCGATTCTAAAAGGCTTGCAGCAAATACTGACCGAATTCCTGCCTCTCAACCGTTATCCTACTCTCGGCATCAAACAGTCGCTTGACAATAGCAGCAAATGACGCTGTCCTGAGTCGAAACAATGCCCATGGCCATATAAGATCATTTTTAATTTCATGTTATCACACTGCTTCATATTACATCCTCATTCAAATGTGTAAATGATGGCAGAAGATACCCTCGTGGCATCTGATATTTATTTTATTCCATGGACATTCAAAAGAATATAGGAAAAAATGTCAAACCTGGGCAAAGTGAAACCAATTTTGTTTATAAATATTTATGTGATGCTAATAGTGGGTCTCTTTCAGTCTATTAAAGTCTGCATTCATAGTAACACTGATTACGTTTATATGTTCCGGTTTTACGTTATAGAACGTAGATCGATTAACAGCACGTAACGACGTCCCTCCAGAATTTCACGTATCAACATACAGTTGGTTTTCGTACATGTCTGTAATACACGTCGATAACGCCACTAAAATAGGAATACACAATTTCTTAATTCGATTTGTGTTTACTTCGAGTATGACTTTAGTCGGATTAAGGTCATCAATAATCACTGTTTACATGCTAGTTTCTTAATCAGAGTATCGTCTTAAACGGGTTAATATCTGATTATTGTTCTCCATGTAAACGCACTGAATATTTTGAACGCTATTAAACATGATCACGTGGTTCTGAGAAGCAATTATGCCGTGTTCAGTTAAATATTTCAAGACTCTACCTTAAGCTTTTGTGTGTGTGTGTGTGTGTGTGTGTGTGTGTGTGTGTGTTGCAGGCTCTAGAGGGAGAATGTGAGCTCTGTCAGTGTTTCCACATTCAGTGTCATGAATAATAAATTCACATGTGCTCCAAGAAGGACGCGAGTTGTTTTGGCTTCGCTGGTCTGGTGGTGTTACTGAAAGAAAACTATAAAACAACATATCACGCCGGACTGAACGACGGATAAAGAGTGAGGCGACTGGAATACTGTGACGGATTATTATTATTATTATTATTATTATTCGCTCGCTTATTGAGAGCTTTGTCTCAGCGGAGCCCTGATTTAAAGGCCAGATGAAAGAGCATTAAATAAGGCAGATCGTACTTGCAGTGCGAGGAGCAGGTGGCTGTGGACTGCTAATGGATGCCCGTTATTGGATTTTTAAATAAGTGTTTAAAAGATTTGCTCTTTATTATTGTACCTATTGTAATGGATAGGATGTTTTCGTTTGGGGTTTTTTTTTTCCTTCAAGACACCAAATTATAGTCAGGAAAATAGGCCTTGCTAATACACAAAAAAAACAGCTGCTGAACGAATCCAAAGGGACAGGTAAAAACAGCAAAGACGACAAACAGTCTGAAATACCAGAACAAATGGAGTGCGGACTGCAAAGTACGCAAGACTTCGTAAAGACTCACTGGAATCTAGTGTGTATGTGGTGATGAGAATCAAGTGAGCTAGGTAAGCTGGAAGAGGTTTAGTACTCATGATGGGGACCTCTGGTGGTGTGGAGTGAGATCAGCTGTGTCCGTGACCAAAAAAAAACTACCCTCGTCAAGTAGTTCTTTCTCCGCTGTTCAGACTTACAAGATGGGTGAGATTGACTGATCGTGGTGCTGTGTGACCCGAAGACAGAGTTTTGTGTGTTCGCGTGTGTTGTGTCGTATCTTGGGAGCTGGCAGGTATAGAGACAAAATTCTTGTTTCAGCTTGTTTCTCAATTACATTTACATTACATTTATTCATTTAGCAGACGCTTTTATCCAACGCGACTTAGAAATGAGAAAATACAAGCAAGGCGATATATCAAGCAGAGAACAATACAAGTAGTGCTACCATACAAGATCCATTAATTGATTTCCAGAAGAAGCAAAGTGTGCAGAGTAGAGGTGTACGTGCCAGAGTAATTATTTATTTCTTTATTTATTTATTTTTTATGGGTTGGTTAGGTGTTCGTGGAAGAGGTGGGTCTTTAGCTGTTTTTTGAAGATGGTGAGAGATTCTGCGGTCCGGATTGAGGTCGGAAGTTCATTCCACCACTGAGGGACAGATAGTGTGAAGGTTCTGGAAAGGGACTTAGAGCCACGCTGAGTAGGCACTACTAAGCGTCGGTCGTTAATCGATCGCAGATTGCGTGAGGGAACGTAAGCCTTCAGGAGGGTGTTGAGGTAGGAGGGTGCTGTTCCAGACAAGGTCTTGTAGGTGAGCATCATGGCCTTGAATTTGATACGGGCGGCTACAGGAAGCCAGTGAAGGGAGATGAAGAGAGGTGTGACATGCGTTCTCTTGGGCTGGTGGAAGACGAGGCGTGCTGCTGCATTCTGAAACATTTGAAGGGGTTTGATGGAGCTGCTGGGAGGCCTGAGAGTAGTGAGTTGCAGTAGTCCAGTTTTGAGATAACAAGAGCCTGGACTAGTATCTGTGTAGCCTGTTCGGTGAGATACAGTCTGATTTTCTTGATGTCGTACAGGATGGATCTACAGGACCGTGCAGTTGTTGAGATGTGGTCTTTAAAGGTCAAGCTGTCATCGAGAATCACCCCAAGGTTCCTGGCCGTCCTGGTTGGCTTGAGTGTGGATGAGCCGAGCTGTGCAGTGAGGTTGTGGTTGATTGAGGGACGGGCTGGGATGATGAAGCTTAAATTTTGCCAGGTTGAGCTTAAGGTGGTGTTCCCTCATCCAGACCGAGATGTCCGACAGGCAAGCAGATATACGTGCAGAGACGGATGGATCGTCAGGCTGGAAGGACAAATAGTGCTGGGTGTCATCAGCATAGCAGTGATATGAGAAGCCATGAGACTCAATCACCTGTCCTAGAGATGTAGTGTAGATAGAAAAGAGCAGTGGACCCAGAACTGACCCCTGTGGAACGCCAGCTGTGAGTTGCTGAGTTTCAGAAATACCTCCCCTAGGGAGGGAAACAGGTCTGTAGTTGTCAACCACAGCAGGGTTAAGTGATGGTTTTTTAAGCAGTGGGGTAACCCGGGCCTGCTTAAATGAGGTAGGGTATGTGCCAGTAGAGAGGGATGTGTTAAAGATGTGTGTGAGTGCAGGTAATAGTGAGGGAGAGATGGACTGAAGAAGGTGAGAAGGGATAGGGTCAAGAGGACAGGTTGTGGGACGGCTAGAGAGGAGGAGTTTAGAGACATCAGTCTCTGAGAGGGGAGAGCAGGAAGTCAGTTGGGAGTTACATGGAGGAGGAGCCGGTGCATGTCTGGGGTTGAGAACTGGTTCCTGATTGATGTAACCTTGTTGGCAAAGACAGTGGCAAAGTCATCTGCAGTGAGAGGGGTAGGGCGAGGAGGGGGACAGAGAAGAGAAGAAAAGGTTTTTAAGAGAGTGCGGGTGTTGGGAGAACTGCCAGTCTTCTCAATGCACCATTAAAAGGTCATGAAACCTCCTTTTTTTAGCTCAAGTCTGCCTCTCAATGTTTTTGAAAAATGCAGCTTAAATGGGCGTGGATGGCTGTGCGAAGAAGGGAGGTGAAGTGGGCGGGGCAGGGGAGGAAGGGGGGGGGGGTGAGCCTTTAGAACACTCCAAAAAATAAATAAATAAAGATTGATATTGACAAAGTTTTCAGATGAGGCAGAGGACTTGTCTCCTCCTGAATCCCCAGGACTAAATGGAGACACAATATATAGCAATGCAGGGCCTACATAACAAAACCAGAGGCAGCGCGGATGAGAGAAATGTTGGAATGCTAGTTAGCCAGTAGGCTCGAGCTTTTCACGAATAAAAGAGGGAAGACTCTTCCCTTCAACACGGACTCTCGTTGTATATTTTTGCACGCGGCGGCCCGTGGAGCTTTAAGCAATTTAATTAGCTCAAAAGGCAAGTAAATCTGTCATGGTTAAAATTAGACACATACCTCATTTGAAGGGATAGAAAAGTCCTCGGGACCGAGTACCGCATCATCGTGTAGATGCCAACTGCTTTCCTGAGCAAGTCCTAAGTCCACCTTTCTCCAATTCTCATAGCTCTCCTGAATAAACACACTCGAACTCTTACACCACTGAAACGAACACCTGCGACTCATATGAACGCCTCTCTCATATACTACTCACCTCATCTGTAGGAACGCACCAAGTGCTGTTATGAATCATTTAGAGACAACAACATCTCATAGGATAAGAACACGCAGGCTCATGAATAATTATGAGTCATCGAAATACTGTAGTACAATGATTTTAAACCAGGAAATTGAAAATAGCGGACAAAAACAGATGCTAAGATTGTCTTTTATGATGTGCGATACGAACACCTCTGATAAAATCTCAGAAAATGTAGTTTAGTGTTTTGTGACGCTTTAAGCTCCACCCACCCACGCGAATACTTAAACCAGCCCTATGCGCATGTCCAACTGTATTACGTTTACCCCAGTGTGTGCGCGTGCGTGCGTGCGTGCGTGTGTGATCATTGGTACACGTCTCCACTGGTACACGAGGCTCCTGTAAGCAGTGCTGTCTAATGGCATCATCTGCTCCGCAGCACCTGGTCTCATTTCATAAACACTTCTGGCCCATGTCTCTCTAATTACTGCGGCTCACAATCACGCTGCAATTCCCCTTTTACACAGCTGCAGCACGTAAACCACACACACACACACACACACACACACACACACACACACACACCCTCAGCAGCATTTTGCCACTGCTATAAAACGAATAATTTCTCAATGATGCTGAATTTTGGATGAAGCCGGACTGGTGTATATGGTACAACGTGTGTGTGTGTGTGTGAGATTTTCACGTTGACTAAAAACTTTTCCTCGTTGCTGCAGATGATTGAATATTGGCTCATTAAGTATAATGTGTGACTGCATCATTAATTAAAGTTAGAGCTTTGAGTGAGCATAATGGCATTTGGTCATAAATATTGATGCATTGAGAATTTTTACAGTGAAATGAGGCTTGCAGTCTGTGTCAATAAAGCCATGAAAATTAAAAGCCGTGTGTGCGCACGTGTGTGCGGAACGCTCCGTCACCTTGTCTTTGTAGTCCGAGCCAACAGTGTCGCGTTGTTTTCTTTTTTTTTTCTTTTTTTTTTCCTCCCTTTAAGAGAAATCTTCTGTCGTGCTCCTCAGCGTTACAGATTAAACGCCAACACACACACACACGACCGTATATACATCCACACATGTCTGCTGCGCTCCCCTCCCCTGTCTGAACCCCGAATATTCACAGCGTGTGCTTCTGGCTAATAAAAACGCAGGCCTCAGAAAAGAAAACATGAAAATTTAATGGCGTTGGATGCTTATATTCCTAATGGTAAAGATAAAGCTCTGGAGGGTGGAAAGCTGAGAGGAAGTAAGTCGTATGGACTGAAATAAATAAAACAGTCCTGCTTCGTACACTACCCCTGCACATTATACAGGCGTATAACTGTAATGGTTTGCGGTTTATAGGATGAACTGAGAAAGCGAGAGGCCACTGGAAGAACATGATGGATTGTATAATTCCTGTCCCTCATCGAGAGCTTTGTCTCAGCTTAAGCCCTGATTTAACGCGGAGATGAAAGAGCGTGAAATAAGGCCGATCGTACTGTATAGTGAGATTCTCTCCAGCCTTCGCGACGACAACGGAGGACATGAATGCAGCCGGCACCCAAATAACATCCTTTGCGTGTTTTTCCGCGTCGTTTCTTTTAACCACGCAGCTGTCGCACGGCGTGAAAGCCGTCAGTCGTGCTCGCCGGTAATTTGCAGGACGCCGAGCACGTTTTAATCTCGTTTCAATGGCATATTTTCATGTATTCATTAGACACAGCGATATCGGATGTGACTGCGGCTGTAATTGGTCTGGTTTTTGTCTAGTTTGAATACGCTCGTTGTCCCAGAGCCTCGGCCTCTTTGTGACTCGCAGTCACCGCCGCTCACCCAATTAAAGAAAATCCCGGAAAAACGAGCTCCGTTTGGGCCATTTGCCAAAATCTTACCCTGTTCTGACACAGGCGTGATGGGAGGAATGATTGCACTTGGTTAGCTCGTACTTGATTGATACAGATTGTACTTGAGACATCTTAAAGTCTGTGTATACCTTCTGTGCTTTTGACCATGTGTACATTTTTATTTATATATATATATATATATATATATATATATATATATATATATATATATATATATATATATATATATATATATATGTGTGTGTGTGTGTTTACACACACAGTATCTCACAAAAGTGAGTACACCCCTCACATTTGTGTAAATATTTGATTATATCTTTTTCATTGAGGGAACCATGAATGCCAACATGTACTGTGACATACTGAAGCGGAGCATGATCAGTATGCAGTATTCCAGCATGATAACGACCCCAAACACACCTCCAAGACGACCACTGCCTTGCTAAAGAAGCTGGGGGTGAAGGTGATGGACTGGCCAAGCATGTCTCCAGACCTAAACCCTATTGAGCATCTGTGGGGCATCCTCAAACGGACGGTGGAGGAGCACAAGGTCTCTAACATCCACCAGCTCTGTGATGTCATCATGGAGGAGTGGAAGAGACTCCAATGGCAACCTGTGAAGCTCTGGTGAACTCCAAGAGGGTTAAGGCAGTGCTGGAAAATAATGGTGGCCACACAAAATATTGACACTTTGGGCCCAATTTGGACATTTTCACTTAGGGGTGTACTCACTTTTGTTGCCAGTGGTTTAGACATTAATGGCTGTGCGTTGAGTTATTTTGAGGGGACAGCAAATTTACACTGTTACACAAGCTGTACACTCACTACTTTACATTGTAGCAAAGTGTCATTTCTTCAGTGTTTTCACATGAAAAGATATAATCAAATATTTACAAAAATGTGAGGGATGTACTCACTTCTGAGAGATACTGTATATGAGGGGACAGGGGTTCTGTGTGTGTTTGTTCTTGAGGTCATTAGTAGCCATGGTGTGTGTGTGAAGCTGTAGTAGTCTGTAGAGCTCTTCATCAGAAACTTCCCTAATGGCATGTACTATAACACTACGCACTGTTACACTAATCAGAAACTGTGTGTGTGTGCTGTTTATCATTATCCCTACAAGAGTCAAATGTCAAACCTCTGACAGAAGAATTTTGCTTGATTCCATATGTAAAAACCCTTAATGTAAAATGCAATTAAAAATTTTTTTTACAATTTTTTAATGTACTCCAGCAACTTAATCTCCATCTGCCATCTCCAGAATGTGTGCGATAAACATGGACAAGAATTTCTACATGTTTCCGTGCAATGGGGGAAAAAAAGCAGTTTACTCAAACCCCTGGCCTTTAATGGAAGTTGAAGTGGAGAAGTTGTTGGGACGGTCAGTAAATGTTTAGGCAGAACGCAGATTTTTGAAGGACACTTTCACGTAATTCTTCATTCCGAGGTATTTATAAATGAATCTCGAGATCACTCGGCCTCTCGGAGATTGGGCCGCCATTTCAGAGAGGGGCATTAGTGTTTGTTATACCTACAGTACATAGAGATGGAAATTTTTGCGTTTCTGCCTGATCGTTCATGGATACCACAAGACCGTTGGGAACATACAAGTAACCATAAAAACTTTATTTGCTTCAGCGTTGGAAAGTCAGATGATGTTCCATAAGAACGGTTCCATAAGAACCTACTCTCCAATGTCCGTCTCCTCCTGCTGTTAAATTGTACTGTCCAGCGCTGTATTTCTGATATAACATGTGACCATACGTAATCGTATGACCGTCACACCCATGCGTGCTTCTAACCCCGAACTCTTGCCACAAAGTTAGAAGCACACAATTGTCTATGATGTCTTCATATGCTGTAACATTGCAATTTCTCTTCTCTGGAACTACGAGGCCCAAACCTGTTCCAGCAGGACAACGCGCCTGTGCACAAAGCCAGCTCCATGAAGACCTGCCTTGCTGAGGATCGAGTGGAAGAACACAAATAGCCCAGACAGAACTCTGACCTCAACCCCATTGAACACCTTTGGGATGAATTGTAGCACCGACTGCGCCCCAGACCTCCTCACTCGACATTGCCTGACCTCACTAATGCTCTTCTGGCTGAATGAGCAAATCCCCACGGCCACGCTCCAAAATCTGAGGTGGAGTGGAGGTTATTATAATAGGAAAGGTCTTCCTAAATCTGGAATGAGAGGCTCAACAAGCACATATGTGCGTTTTGGTCCACAAACTTTTGGCCATATAGTGTAAGTTACACACTAAGACGTGCACAGTAGAAGTTTTAACCACTCTCAATAGCGACCCTGATGTCTGATTGGCCGAGCCCCCATCGTGCAATCCTTGATGTACGCACTCCTCTTGTACAGCACAGTAATTGAATTCCGTATCAGCGAACAGGATTTTAAACCGGTAAAACTGTGACACTCGTATCTAGTGGACACGGCACCATTTTCAGAATCTCAGAAATGCCGTGTAGCACACGTTACACAACTTTTATTACGTACGAAAGTATGCGGTGCTTAAAGCAGCAGTTTTTATACCGTGCGCCCTGAGGAATCACGTTGTCCTCGTGTTTGCTATTCTTAACGACCGTTTGAGTATAAAACGTCTTCAGAAAGAAGAAAATCCTTATAGAAGCAGTGCTTCCGTTCTCCCCGTGTGCTCCCACACAAATACACGGGTGATGGAACTGGATTCAGGGATCTGCTGCGCACGGAAGCAGATGAATTCGATTTCCTCTGGACTCTCATCGGCTGCTTCTCGGTGGTGTTCTTGCTGCTCATCGGCTAGAATGTCAGACATGCTTGAAAACATTGAAACATAAACCGTTGTACTCTAGATGTCCTAATCTTCGACTGTTGTGTTGCCGAGCGATCAAAGCGGACTGTTAACAGTTAACGCGACGTCTCATGGTGGAAGAACAGATGTATTAATATTATTAACAACAAATGAAGAAATAATTTCTCGAACACTGGGTTTTAAGATCGTTTTGTTGCCACTTCCGTCACGCTTAACAACGCTCTTACCTGTGGTGAAATCACTACTACACACATCCTATCAGGTTTTATTGTCGTATTTTCTGGAACTACACATGAATTCGACGTTATCTGCATCGTGGATGTTCAGTCCACCTCGTGTTCCGTATTCATGACCTGTGAAATCAACTCTCCCATCGATCCTTCTTTACTGGCAGCAGCTAGTAATGATGGGAATTTTCAGCGGCGGTGTTGTCCGTGAGTCAGATCTTTTAGGACACGAGTGGACATAGAAAAGAGAACATATTAAAATACGTTTTTCATGAGGACGTTGTGGAAACTGGCAGTGCGTTTTAGCGTGTGGATTAAAATGCATTAAGACGTGAAGCGCTGTTGAAAACTTGCGGAGTGATAATACGGTAATACGTCATGTGTGTCCTGATCTCTGCAGTGTTTTCATGTATATCCTTTGTGAAGTCCAGTTGTACAGCGAGTATTCGCAGGCGTGGGACAGCAGACAAACAGAGATTACAGCCGCAACACACAAGCGAATGTGCCGTTGTCAGTGAGATTAATGGCTGCTGAGGTATTGACTGTTTGCTGTTCCTCTTTCCATCCAGCCCTTTATTTCTCTCTCTCTCTCTCTCTCTCTCTCTCTCTCTCTCTCTCTCTCTCTCTCTCTCCTCTGCGGGATAGCACTGCATGAATGCTGAAATAGAAAACTGAAATTG
This sequence comes from Ictalurus punctatus, assembly GCF_001660625.3. Taxonomy (NCBI): domain Eukaryota; kingdom Metazoa; phylum Chordata; class Actinopteri; order Siluriformes; family Ictaluridae; genus Ictalurus; species Ictalurus punctatus. The sequence continues at coordinate 6,566,183 of NC_030431.2, read as the reverse complement.
TTCACAAGTAAAAGGCAGTCATTTTCTTCACAGTAAAGCCACATATGGATGTCGTTTCTTCCCCCCCGCCCCCCACCATATACACGACATAAGAGGACTATACGGTAGTGAAGCCATCACCCTGTAACAGATACGCCCCAACAGAGCAGAAAAGTGTGCTGAAGCTCCGGCCATATGGGTTCAGGTTTAATTCCTCCCAAATATTTATTATTTCCCATTTTCAGATCAGGATTTTCTATAATGATTATAACAATTAGTGCCTCGAAAACGTTTCCAATAAACATAATGACAGACCGAAGTAGTGCTGTTACAAACATTATCCACTGCTTTCTTTTCTTTCATTCGGTTTCTTTTTATTGAATGTCCTTTCAGATCCACACTTTGATGTACAAAAATAATAATGATAATAATAATAATAATAAGGATGATCCTCAGCCCTGAGCTTTGCTGACAGCTCCACATTTTCAGTCCTATTTATAGCATTTCAGAAACACAACTGCTAAGGTTTCCTTACTTCAGGCCAGTTCCACATGCAGTGTGTAATCAGTGTATGCTCATGTATTACTGTGGTTAGTATATGAACCAGATCTTTATGAAAACCATTAACCCAGAAATAGATTCAAATACAGCGACAGAGCCTTTAGATTAGATCAGTGCGCATTATACTGTGAGGATTCTGTGTGACCACACATGCTTTTTACAGCAATAATTACAGTCATGTAGCTTCTGTATAAACTATACACTTAGAAGAAGGTTATTTTGTGCTTAGTACTGCTAAGTCCAGAGACACCTCTCTAACACACACACACACACACACACGCTTGTTGAAATTGCTCCTCTGCTGAAGTGGTTAGCTGACGTGCTTCTTTCCTGCTTGGACGGTGTGTTAAATCAGTTTCTCCTCCATGCGACGCACTGACGTCCTTTCTGCAACCTTTATATAATGCCGTGTTATTTGATTCCTAAGCAGCACAAATCCAGTAATATCCTCTCCTCCTGCCTGAATTCAGTCTGTTAAGATTTTTTTTATGATTTTTTTTATCGCCGGTCCTGCTTTGGACTGTAATTTAATAGCGCTAGCTTGTCAGCCGATCCGCTTGTGCATGTTTTCACCTGTTTTACACAACATGCCGACTCCTTTGGTTCTCATGCAAAGTGTTTGACGTAGTTTAAGTTTACTAATGGGGAAAACAGCACAGCCCGTCATTTCGGTATGATATTTACGTTTACATTTCAAGCAACTTACAAATGAGGAAATAGAAGCAAAAAATAAAAGCATCTGGACATTACTCTCATTCCCAGTGAAGGATGACTCCGATTTATCTGCGCTCTAAATCAACGGAATATTGGCCCTATTTGGGTTTGATTCATAAAGCAGGTACTTGGTACTTAGCAGAGGACGGTTTCGATCCAACGAGCGCTGGGTTAGGGGACCAGCACACTTCCGCTGCGCCGCTCTGCTCCACCTTCACCCCAGATGGGACTCGGAGGCCACGATCCCTGGCTTAGGACACCAGACTCCTACTACTATTAAACTCTATTACACACTGTGCTTACAGTATATTCTCATTTTATACACGCATATATTTTTAGATTTATTTTATATATATATATATATATATATATATATATATATATATATATATATATATATATATATATATACACACATATACACATATACATATACAATTGGCACCAGGGTGTACCCCGCCTTGTGCCCGATGCTCCCTGGGGTAGGCTCCAGGTATCCCCGTGACCCTGAGAAGGATATATTATACACACACACAAAAAGAAAATTCACATTGATTATGAAAATCATTTGGAGCCAATTGCTTAATTCAGTATTTTTTTTAATTTTTTTATCCAGTACCAGGACCCAGAAAAAAAAAGATACAGAAACAACAGTAAGTTGCCCAGAGACAGTGATAGAAGCCAGAGGGCGAGAGACAGACATCCAGACAGAGAGAGAGACTGGCAAAGAGACAGACAGCTTTAGAGGGGAAGAGACCGAAAGAAACAGTGGGAGAGTGAAATGGAGAGAGGGGAATACACACACACACACACACACACACACACACACACACACACACACAAACAGGCAAGCACTCAGAGAAGGAAATGTGCACTTCACAGAGATAGACAGATCTATATTAATGTCCCAGCTATTCACAAATATGAGTTTACATTCATGCATAGGATGTGTGTTTAACTCAGTAAATCAGATTGGACGAAGGATTTTGCTGAGCTCAGTTTCCTTTTTATAAAAATCTACACAAATACCGAGGATGTCGAATGTATGTTGAACCTTTAAGTTGCTGTAATCCAATAATCAGCACAATTTTACTGAAGCCATGATGTGTTCATTTTTGCAAATCCAAACAGCGGTCCTGTATGCAGATCAGATGACAAATATCAGTAAGTTGAAAAGAAATAAAGCCGGCACTGCTGAGGACAGGAAATAGATCCTCTATACTGAATATCTCTGCTGAATATGAGTATTCGCTATGCACTGCATCAGTTATTAATACACTACATGGCCAAGCGTTTGTGGACACCTGACCGTCACAGCCCTATGTGCTTTTTGATTATGAATGAATGAATTGTTTTTATGTTGCTGTGGCATCTCTAATTGCAATTGTTTCGTGTTCATCTTTATTCATTGTCGTTTTCTAATTTGAATGACTGTTCTGAAGTTGGCTTCTGAATCGAAATCTGCAGCCCTGTAGAAAAACATACCAGTATCTTCCCAGACCCAGAGAATGATCTGAGATGCATACACTCTGGTTTAGCGTACATCAGCGATGAAAACATTTACTGTTCACCATTTTGTCCCGTTTTTTTTTTTTCTTCCTTTGTGCGTCTGTATATCGTTACTTCCTGTTTGCAAATTTTGAAATGTTTAACTTCTGTTCGAGTCCGATCGTGTAAATTGGCGTTTGCATCAAAAATGAACGAAATTTGTGACAAGATTCACTTTGGTTTTTATTATTATTTAAAATATAAAGTTTTAATTTCAAAGATTTGCTCAATAGTTCCCTAAAAAGACTGACTCAGAAAACATTACGTATGAGCTTGGTTCGTACTGTCACATGACGCCGTGATGTCAGAGGCTAGAACTTGTTCTCAGTCCAACATGCAGATTGGAGGACGTTGTGTTATCCAGAACAGAGCTACAGAGCCTATGTGATATACTCGGGAGCCACCAGGCTTAGCCGATGTTGGGTGTTATGGTGTATTTTGAGAGCTACTGTTTTTTATCAGTTCCTTAGAGTACATAAACGTGAATCGAGACTGGAATACTAAACACTCTCGACTATCTGTGGCAAATCCTTTCTAGGATGTAGGCTGTGTGATTGTGTGGTGATGTTACGTGCACGGCTGTACAGCATTCCCCGAGTTCGTCTCCGTGTCACTCAACACTTCAGATATACAAAGTTGGATTTTTCCAATGTGACCTTTTTGAATTTTTTGTGATGGAGTGATGTGTTGTAGGTAATAGCATGGTATAAGGATGATGGTGTGGGAAAGGATGGTCAGTAGTAGTGATGGTAGGAGGACATGGAGGCTTTTCAAGCTTGTGTGTCTGTATGATGGCTGTTTTATAGATCCTCGCATTCTTTCGAATTATGTAGATATTTTGTGGGCGGCTGTGGCTCAGGTGGTAGAGCGGGTTGTCCACTAATCGTAGGGTTGGCGGCCCACATGACTCCACATGCCGAAGTGTCCTCAGGCAAGACGCTGAACCCAAAGTTGCTCCCAATGGCAAGTTGGCGCCTTGTATGGTAGCTCTGCTACCGTTGGTGAGTGTGAATGGGTGAATGAGACGCTTTGTAGAACTGCTAAGGTTAAAAAAGCGCTATATAAGTGCAGACCATTTACCATATGTTTCTTTACTCTAATACTAAAGAATTCCTCCTCCACACTGGTTAGTTGTAACGGTTTAAAATGGAAAGGTTTACTGGTACAGTGGGGTACTGCGATTGAAAGTTTTCTCAATGTCAAACAAATGTTGTTTTCCTAATTGAGTGTGCACAATAAGCAGACGGATCATTTATACTTTTCTAACCCTAGTACATACGTGCAGTATCAAACATCCAGTACAGCACACAATGAAACCACTTAGTTATTTGGACAAATCAGTCGTGAGGCTTTAAATCAATTGGACTTTTTGGTGTTTTTAAGCCCTAATGGGTTTCTCTGCTCAGAATGTTATGAGCTGTTGTGTTGCTTCAGTGCAGCTAAATGGCTGATCCTCCACAAACGCTCTTCAGCCACACTGGAGTGGCAGGGCACGGAGTCATTTAAAGGGCCGGAATTGCATCCCGCGCCTCGCGCCGATCAATGCCATGCCTGTCAGAAAGATGAATGGGGGCTTTGGGAAGTCCATTTCAATGCAGGCAGAGAGGGAGAGCGAGTATAAGGTAGATTTTGTGTTTGTGTGTGTGTGTGATGTGACCATGCATGGTCATTTTGTATATGTGTGTAGTGTATCTACTCTCTTATAGACTCCTGGCCCCTGGGGCAGGCTGTTAGAGCTTAATATGCAAAACACATTTGGGGTCATTCCACAGCTGTGCTGATTTTAGCCTGAGCTACCTTCTGCAGTTTTCCCACAACGCCTCTACAAGACGCTAACCTTAGTGTACAAAACGACAGCAAGCCGATTTCTGCATCTGTGAAGCTTGCAAGCTGACATCGTCATTAGACGCCGCCCTATCAGATCGCTGCAGTGGACGAAATTTCCTCTGCATGTCCATGTCTGGCAAGTCGAGTGGTCGAAGCACCGAATCGCAACGGTAGCACTGAATCCCATCCGAGTGCAAATAAGTGTCAGGTTTGTTATATTACTGCTTCACCCTGTGATCTGAAAACCCTGTTATGAGCTTATCTGAGCTCGAGCTGTCAGATTTATTTCATTGCATTAACATTTTAATTACTTGACAGATTTGGCATTCAAATGCATATGAATATTTATTAGCTTAATATTTGACACTGTCTCAGACGGAAGGAACGCTACCCGTAGCGCTACGCTGTGCTTTTGGTCGTCTCCGAATCCCGACGATGGAAATGGTGTTGCCTTTTTAAGCCAATCAAACCACAAGAAGGCAGTGTTGTAATTTTATTATACACCTTTTTAAAATGTTAACCAGTTCTTAAATGGCTTCCTGTTCTCACTGTAGGTGCTTACTACACAGGGTATACACTAATGGAATTCTACAACCTTCACGGAGTATTACACTATGTGACCAAAAGTATGTGGACACCTGAGCGTCTCTCTTGTGCGTGCTTTGCGAACATCCTGTTCCAGATTTAGTCCTCCCTTTGCTGTTATAATAACCTCCAGTGTTCTGGGAAGGCTTTCTACTAGATTTTGGAGTGTGGCTGTGGGGGATTTGTGTTCCTTCAGCCACAAGAGCGTTAGTGAAGTCGGGTACTGGTGTTAAGTGATGTTAGTCAGGGTTCCCGTTCATCCCAAAGGAGTTCAGTGAGGTTGAGGTGCAGGCCACTCGAGTTCTTCCACTCCAACCCCGGCTAGTCATGTCTTTATGGAGCTCGCTTTGTGCACAGGGTCACTGTCATGCTGGAACAGGTCTGGGCCTCTTAGTTCCAGTGAAGGATAATCTTCGTGCTACAGCATGCAAAGATATTCTAGACGACATTCTAGGGAGGAATCGGATACGAGTGTGATGGTTATTTACAGCTCTTCATCAAGCAACCAGAGTCATTTGGACATGTGTTCAGAAAGTGTTCTTTTAAATGAAGTGACTAACGAGAGAAGGTGGAAGTTTACCATTCAATTATGAGATTCTTTTAATGATATATGCAGTAATTATTCTGAAAACTTGAAAAGCGTCTGGTCGGAACAGTGTTGGTTTGTGCACCGGCATCAACACCAGTCTTCTTGAGAGTTCAGGCACAGACAGGGCCTGTAATTATTCTGTCAATGTGTTTGTTTCCACGCTGGTGCAAGAGAATTGGGACGTCAGAGATTGCAAAGGTTGCCATCTCTCCTCAGAATTTACCAGATGCTCGGGCTCTGCTCTTTTTGCCCTCTGGGCTCTCTGGAGCGCCAGGATTAATGGAACATTGGGACGCGGCAGGATTAACTCATAAGTCAGTCTGAGTTGGGATGTTTTGTAGAGACTGTTTGGATGTCCAAAGAGGTCAGTTTAGACCTTGGGCGGTAACTTAGTTATTGAGTTCCTGTAATATGGAGGCAACACCATGGCTTCAGAGCCTGCGGGTTCCTTGACAGTCACTTCGTTAGCAATCGATAGGCTGATCTTTATCTTTATTTCTCGGGACTTTTCGTCGCACACCTGAAAGAACCGTCACACCTTCTTCTCCGTGTTGCACATGCTAATTGTCGACCTGCTGCAGTGCACGGAATTCGCATGCAGTGTGTATGTGCTTATGTTTTGTTTCAAAAGCAGAGTTATAGCAGGCCACCTCCCAAAAGAATGGAATCGGCTCTTTTTTCTCCATTCCTAAGGGTGGAAATATGAGACCGTGGGCCTCTGTACTGTTTTAAATCCAGCCTTCCGTTGATGAACCTGCTAAAAGACTTGGTCCTCCTACTGCACATATGTTCATAGCCTGACTCTTGCCTCTTCTGAGGGTTCTCTGTTTTCCCTTCTGCTTTCTCTCTAACTGAGCCAGCAATTGGCACTGACCTTCGTGAAGTTCAGTCATAGTTAATCTGCAGGATGAGGGCTCTCGGCTCAGTGAGTCATGCCATTAATAAGCTGATCTTAAGGAGACAGTGCAGTTCAGGGAGAGAGACCGAGTTTTTCACGCAACCACAGACTGTAGGAGAGCAGTTTCTGTGGAAAAGGTCAGCTCATCGTTAGAGTTTCGAGCTACACTTCTGTCGAGTTGTGCTCTATAAAACATGAGGCTCCATCCCAGGGGAGGATTTGCATTCTTGCACGCTGAGGAAACACTGTTACACAAGGCGTCCTCTGCTGACACACAGCCAAAGAACACAGCAGCTGAGGGTCCATTCTACTTCTGCCAGGCTTTCTGCGCTGATCGAGAACTTCTCGCTTTCACTGTATTTCTCTTCACAGTGGACTTTTTTTTTTTTTTTTTTTTTAATCTCGTATTTTCATTTCAAACGCTTTCATTCTCTCTCCGGTTGCATAACAGTGTTTCAAATGAATTACCCCCTAATCTCCCAATTTCCTGGCCCGTTGTAATAGAGGGCAAAGGATAGTCTGCATCTCCTTACCTCAGTCCTTCTGCTCAAGAGACAGAGTCTCGCTCTGCACGGTAATTGAAGCCGGCAGAACTTTATTCTTACCAGTTCAGCCTACATCGATCTCATAAAAAGAAGAATCCTTTAAGATTCCGACGTAGCACGGAGACCTGCAGAGATGATGAATGCCGTGCACTCGGAAAAGGTCTAGATTGGAAGCTCACTTAGATGTCTTCCCTTCTCCTCGACTCTTCAAGTGGTGGCCAGCCGTCTTTGCCCCTCTGCCATCCAAATTGATGAAATACACTAGCAGGGGGATAGAAAAAGAAATGGATTACTGAAGGCCCGAAAGCAGACATCCACACAAAGATGAGCAAACCGGATTAGCCTCCAGCACTTACCTCTGACGTAAGGGGCTGTAGTTGTGCTTGTTTATTTTTTCTATTATTATTATTATTTTTATTTTTTTGCAGGGCAGCCTGGTGCTTCTTTTGGGAAATCAATCACTTGTCAGCCCAGCTGGCCCTACGCGCCACGTCGTTTTTCCTTCTCTTTCTCACTCGCACTGACTCATTTTCCTCTGTTTACATGCGGGGCTTATAGGAGGCCTCCCCCTCTTTCCTCCTCCAGCCCATCATGCCAGAATCACTCCAGAGGAATTGCTTTGCTTCACGCAAGGCAGCGAGGAAAAAAAAAATATATATTGTCAACAAGATTTTCTGTTTTACAGCTGCCTGTCTGAGCACATTACAGCGGCGCACCGTCTGCTGTTCGATTCATTATAGGCTCGCTTAAGCAATTTGTTCTTCTCTGGTGTTTTAAGGAAATGCGATTAGGTCCGTGTTTCCCCTCAGCTCGCTCGCTGAGGTCGCGACGGAGGTAATATTGCACATTTGGAATTGTTTTGTTGTATGTGGGCAGTCGAAAATGAGGCCGCTGTTCAGTAGGTATGTTAATACGGCTTCTCTAAAGCCAGGCAAAAGGCGCTATAACTGCGACTGCCGCCTTTGCGTTCACTTTTTTCACCACCTTGATGAAAATGGGCGGTTTGTGCTGGCGGATGAGGAAACCTCCCGAAGAGAAGACTAGAAGCACGTAAAAAGGAAGTGGCGAGTTTGACTCTAGACTTCAGAGGCGTTCAGCTGTGAACGAGGCCTGTGAAAGCCTGCAGCTTTGTCTGGCGAGGCTCAAAATGGAGTGCTGTTGCTCTCATGTTGGAGCTAAGAGGGCATGTCTAAGTCTGCAGTGCAGAGGCAGAGACGGAACCTTGGGCATGATTGTTCGGGGTTTAGCGGCTCAGACTCCGGCTGTTCTCGTTGGCCGACTCCTTGGCGGTGCCCTTCATCTTATCGCGACAAAGCAATTCCAAGCTCAGTGGGACCACGCAGAGCTTTATAAACACACAGAAAATGGTGTCCGTGAATAAACTAGCATTACAGAACCATTCCTGTGAATATTCATCTAGTTGTGTTCTTCAGCCTCTTACTGCCAGAATCACTGTTGGGAGTCTCTCTATGCGAGGAATGTAACCGAACGCATTACTCAGAATGAGCAGATAATATGTTCTAAACAAATACAAGTGCAGATACCAAAAGGAGGCGGGTTATTATTTATTTTTTTCTGCTTGCCAGAAAGGTTCACATGATCTATTTGGGACTCTCCACTGGGACTGGGGTCTATATCGGGTTTATATTTTGGGATCTAGAACCAACTAAATTCATTAGAAATGTGGCACTAAACAGTGAGCAGCTGTGTTGCACCCCTCGTCTATACATTCACGTACGGTGCACGCTACTGCTTGTGAAATGATTCGCCTGATGTTGCACCAATCCTTCCATACCTCCACACTTCCGTAGCTCCCCTGTGAGGCTCTCGCATCTTTTTCTTTACATTTTCGCTTCATCTTTTCGGTGCGCCCGAAAACTAACAGTGCCTCTGCAGGAAAGGAATTTGCATGGTGCATTTATCAATGTCGTGACTGCAAAGCACCGCGTTCACACTCGGAGCAACTGAGCCCTTGGGCAAGGGAAAAGAGAAAAAAAACAACACGGTTTGATTCGTTACCTTTCAGCGAAAATCAAATCACAACCATTGATCTAATTACCGACAAACTATGCACACTGAAGCTAATTGCATGCTTTGAATGCTTCCAAAGGTCATCTATTCTCAAGTGAGGTTCTGTGTGTGAGAACAGTGGGAAAGGAACTCTGGTCTATTGTTTCTTAGAGTTTCAGGGTTGTTTTTGAGTCCAGCCTTCATCCTGAAACTCTAAAGCCATTCAGTGCAGTGTGTATGTGTGGGTGTGTGCGCGTATGTGTGTGAGGAACTGCTGATGGTACCATACCTGCCGAGGGGTTAATGAATTGCTAATGAAGCACATGGATAACAGGGAATTAGCTTTGACCCCTTTTCCCCCCCGTTGTTTCCTCAGACGTTTCACATCTAGCGGACTAATCTACTAGTGTCCTTTACAAGATTTTTGCAGAATTTTTTTCTTCCATCTTAAATTGTGCAGATCTTCCAATTCATACCTAAATGCTTCTGCTATAAGAGTTTAATTATGATCCGTGTAACAGTACAAACGGTCAGAAATGTTCATTTAATACTTAGGATTTTATACGAGACACTGGAAATAAAATGACGTTCCTACAGGGACTGTAAGAATAGTGATTACGTTTTCCATATTTTCACTATGTAAATGGTTTAGTACTCCTCTCTCTCTCTCTCTCTCTCTCTCTCGCTCGCTCTCTCATGCTTCACCTGCTCCCCATTATCCTGTGGATACTGACACATGAACCACCAGGAAGAATGAATATGGCGTCTTTTCACTGACTTATTGTATGGTGATAAGGCAAATTTTTCTGGCAAGATTCCCGGCGTAAATGCAGTTTATTTGCTTTTATCAAAACCTCGAGTGTTCCCAGTCTTGGCTGTAGCTTTAACCCAAAATTAAGTTATCAGAAAATGGGTTATGAAATATGACCTACATTTTAAGCCCTCTCTTTCTGCATCTCTTTGAAGGTTGAAGTAAATGAGCTTTCACACTCCTGTCATAGGAGTGAAAAGTAAACGTACTGTCAGGCCACAAATATTTCAGCGCAGCCTTTTCTTGCTCAAACCCAGGGAACTCAATAACGAGAGAATAAAGTTAGGCAAAAGTTGCGTTTAATAACAAAACCTTTTGCCTTTGTTTTAATATTACGTACATAATACAAAAGCAGTCACGGCTGTTTTATGGGAATGTAAGTCAAAAATCATCATTCGTTTCAGATACCTCTTATACCTCTACAATCAGTGTTGTGTTCTCGAACATTTTTTAACAACAACAACAAACCCAACATTTTGGCAGATTTGACTGTTAATAGCTGCAGAATATTGTATACAGCACAACACACTGTATGAGCACAGACTATATGGAAGAGGGAGGGGGCAGACAAAACCAGAGCTATTATATGTGCGCATCGATCCACTGCCATGTCCTGCTGTGCTCAGAGCATCACAGGGACAGGTGTGATGGACGGCGTCAGCATGGGACCGAGTAGCCAGAGGGAGACTAGAGTGCATACTGAACAGGACAATGCAAGGAGATGGAGAGGGATTTCTACATTGACAACTCCATAGCTCGGCATTACTCCCAGGTGGAACTGACTGAATGTGAAAATACATGATATAATGTATAAAATAGCGTTGTTTATACCCTTTCCATAATGAAAAACAAGTGAGCATTGGTGTCATGCTTTTGTTGGACAGTAAACACACTGGTTAAACGCTGGATAATAACTGGGTAATAATGCTAGTTACGTATGTAACTGTGGTCAGTTAAAGTATGGGTAACAGACAAGGGAAGTGTGAGACACCTGGAGACACCTCCTTATGTATCTACACATGTATGCTGACCTCTTCCCCTCTTCCTACAAACACAATGATCCATCTGTCTCTAGAAATTTCTTGGTGCTGGTTCTGAATGTTCTGAACCTGTTGTATACACAGCTGTCATTGTGTTTTACCACTCCATGCCACCAGGGGTAGTGTGAAACACCTGAAAAACAGATGCCAACAGCGTCATTAGGAACAGGACTCAACATAAGCTTGCCCTTTAATGTGCTCAGAGATGACCGCTGTACTCACACCACTGGGAAGGGGGGATGTGGCATGTTACAGCTACTCGGACGTGTATCAGACACATTAAGGAACATTCAGGCCTTGTTGAAGCCGATGGACTGACTCACAAAGTTTGCCGATATGATCGCGGGCAGAAATTGTGGATTCGTTCACAAGGTCACTCCAAAGTCATCTGGCTATGAATGCGTGCAAGATGAGCTTATCGCCAGAAGAGATCGCTATCAAGATAGCAGTTTTCAGAGACACCCTTTTCAATCAGCATCATGTACAAGCGCATAGAGACTCCAGCTCAAGGTAAAACTTCTATAACAGGCTCGTAGGTGACCCTGGCAGGTGGAGATCCCTCGCCCCCTTTTAAAATGGGAAGTCATTAGCCTATGAAACCCTAGAGCGAAGTGTGGTGGAGTGGTGTTTCAATGGCTTCTACGCAGAGCTTTAGTGTAGCTGGAAATTTGTTGCAGTTTTACAGCCCGTGTGTAAAAGTCAGAATAAAATGAACACCAAAGGGGCCACGTGCCGCCAGAACCACTGTGGCACCACATTGCTCCCGGTCCAGTAAGGGCGGCTTCCATGGTTATTACATCTTGCTGATTATTTCACTCCCAATTCGATTCCTTCTGTTAGGAATACCTGCATTACCAACAAGCCAACGCTTGCGCTTCTTCCACTGAGACAAGGGCGCATTCATGTCTGTGGCATTCGGAGCTATGCAGCTGTATGCTGATTACCCGCCTCTGAATGCCCGCAGCTCCAGCAAACCTAGGGTGATCACTGAGGCGGCTTGCATCATCAGTTCTTGCATCCTCACCAGATGCCCATACCACACAAGGGGTCGCGGCTGAATCTTGATTGACAAGCATAATAATATTCCCCTCACGCTGGGGTGATAAAGTGTCTAGCATTTTCAGTGTATATAGCCTCATTCCAATAAACTGTGTGGCCCTCCCCTGTGTTAGGGAAGACTTCTCCGAGTTTACCGCAAGAGCAAGCACCATAATGCAGTCAAGGAGGATGGATGTGTTCTCAATTGTCTGCTCCTTAGTGAAATATGGTATTATCCTGATGCCAATAGCTGTCAGAGGAGACAAGTTTGATCTGCATACATCTTGAAAACACCTATGCTACGGAGAGGCTGAAAAGCAGGACTTGTCCTTGGAAGGTAAACCTTTTAAAAAAATAAATAAATAAAAAAAACTGTGTTCCAGGGCAATGGGGACATAAAAGCAAGCATCACCAAGAACCAATTTTGTTCCTATGCAGCTTAAACTACATCTATCACCCTTAGCAGCTGGAGCAGTCTTCATGAACTGGTTGAGTATCTATAATATCTGTACCCCTTTCAGATTGGAAGAAAACAGCCATCCATTTTCTGAAGTAATGAATAAGTTAAATAAAACCTATGGCTTTGAACTTCGTGGCCTTCCTTTTCTTATCACACGTTTGTCCTAGTGTGGGGGTAGGGGAGAGGGGTTCTGGGAGGGTTGGGGGGCTGTCTAATGGAAGACAAGGAGTACTCGGACACATACCAGCAGCTTGTTGGTGTGTTTCCCCCTGTGTAAGGTTAGTGCGAGGCAATCAGACTCCCTGTAGGCATTGGAACATGGAAGTGTTGTGTTCTAAAGGCACTGTGTTAAAAGTCCATTTGGCCGTGCTGGCTTTGTGATTCCATGCCCCCTCGAATCCAGGGTCACTTTGGTGTCCTGTGAGAGTCACGTCAGTATGCAAGACGGATTACGCGGGGCTGATTTGCACACGTTTGTCCGAGCTGTCAGATCATATCTGGCGACACATAGGAACTCGGTGGCCTGGACAAGAGAGGCAGGGACTGCTTCAATTCTGGTAGCAGAATAGCTAACTTATTGCCAGTATGATCATCTCAATCTAAAAAGAGGCAGGGAGGAAACCGGATTCTTGTACCTCTGAGTAAAACCAGATTCGTCAGTATTGTAAATGTATCTGATGTCTGACATGATGAGACCCAAGATACTCTCAGAGAAGCAGTTGATCACTTTGACCAGTACCAGATTGAGATATAAAGGATAAGTGATGTTATGACTTTAAGAGTCATTACAGCATGAAAGTGCCACACTGCACTGGTATAATTGAAGGACTGACCAGTGAGATGCATATTTCTGTAGCAGGCTGTCCATGTAGTGGTACATAATTCAAATCTATTGTTTCTGCCAGAGCCAGACTGACTACTGGGTACACTATTGTAGTCTAACATCTTCGACTCATCTGTGAAAGCAGCATGTGTTGATTAATCTTCTCACTCCTCGTATGCGGCGTCCTTGTTAACAGGAGAGCTTTCCTAACAATAATTAGCAGCTTCAACTGTGTTAAGTGAGACACAAGACTAATGTTTGACAGCAGAGCATTGAAAAGGACCTCGCTGTTGGCTGTTTGAGCCTGTTCATGGCCTTTCAGCATCATTTCCAGGGTGTTATGCATGAAGAAAGCCATTGTGGATTCAGAGTGATTTTCAGAATGTGAGTTGCGGTTGTTTTCTCGCGCTGTTTCCCCACCCAACCCGCAGGAAAGAACCCGCTGCTCGAGCCATCCCAGCCAGCCTGAGAAATCACTAAAGGACATGCTAATAAAGCGGTTTAAATAATTCATCTGTACATTCCCTTTCCCCCACAACTCCCAAAACCTACTATTGCTACTGTGGCGGTCCCCAAGGCTGACACACACACACACACACGCACGCACACACACGCAGGCACACATTCTGTCTGTCTCCTTCAATCAAGTACCTCACTCTGTGCCCCCCCCCCCCCCCCCCCCCCGCCCCCGCCCCTTTCTATTTATTGCACTTGAAATGTTTTATTTACTGTCAGAATAATTTCCTGAAGGTAAATTCAGATCTAAGAGTCATTTCCCCCCGGAGTGTGTAGAGAGTGTGAGTCGTGCCACCAAGCGCAGCGGCAGGCGTGTGATATGCATCACTCATTTGTACCTTCCCCTCTCTCTATCTCTCACCGTTTCCCCTCTCTTGCTTTCTGTCGTCGGTGTCAGCCTCGAACCCAAACCTATTTTCGGCATTTGGGTGCTTTGCGAACTCTCAACGCATGTATTATGAAACCGTAATTCACGTTTTTCACACGAAACGTGCATTTAATAGCCGGGCCTGTTCAGCCGCACGTGAGCGAAAACTCTCGTCATGGTGCACCGTTGCACAGACCTGCCATGGAGCACGTGCATAAAGAAATAGCTCATTTGAGTGAGCAAGCGCACTCTACAGCTGCTCATCACTTTGATTTGTGGCTGTCTCACACACCAGCGAAGAGTGTTTTGGATTTTAATGAGCTTTCCGGTCTTTGTCTCCACCAAGGTCTCAGTCTTTCTGAACTAATGCTCTTTATGTTGCCTTCCCACTATAGATCGCCAAAGGAGATGTTCTATTGATCCACCTTAAGTCTCCATTGAGCCAACCATTAATTTGTTGCCCACTGGAATGCCTTGTCCCAATACGGAGATGAATAGATGATATGGTTATGTCGGTTGGTAAAGTAATTATCGGTTAAAGTGACTAATTCTTCAGGCATCCTCATGAATGAAAAACCTAACGAGCTGCGAATGTTCGGTGCTTAAATGCCACCCTCATTTGTTCTTCTAATTTGGTCGCACCTACCCTCCTCTTCCTCATCCTTCTACGTAATGGATTTTCCCACCCTCGTACAGATGGCCTTCGGATCAATAGCAATAACCCTGGAATAAATCATCCATCGAAGGAGCAGCGATCCAATTAGTGGAAGCCACTGGTAAAGATCACAAAGTTAGATTCATAGTGTTTTGTTATGATTTCTGTAAAACTCTGCAGTGCGCCAGAGACCAGTTCTGGGATCCTTTAATGCACCTTGTGCCATTAACACTCCTGTTGTGTTCACTGCGTAGTGATGGATAGAGTCCCACTCACTCAGGACGTGTCCCTATTTAATAGCAGTGTATCCAATTATTATACTCTGTGCATGTTGCGTTTATTCATTTTACATTTCAACATGAAATATATATGTAAACAAACACTTCATACTTTTTAAAAATAACAAGATGACAGTAAAGGGGGAAAAAAAATCAGTTTCCAATATTTCAGTATTTCGCTCTGAAATGTACTGCAATGGGCATTTTAATTATTTATATATATATATATATATATATATATATATATATATATATATATATATATATTTATTTATTTTGTGTGTGTGTTAGGACTGCAACTAACGATTATTTTCATAATCGATTAGTTGGCCAATTATTTTTTCGATTAATTGCATGGGGCGAGGCAAACTTTCATTGCACTTTTTTTTGTTGTTGATTTAAAATAAAATCCACAAACTGAGTGTTACAGATATAAACTTCAGGCTAAAACTTTACACAACTGTTTGTCCCAAAAAGAAAAGAACCCGATACACACACACACACACACACACACACCCCAGAGTATATATTATTAATTTAAGACTGTAAATTAATTCTGTGCTTTTTGTGCACCCATAAAAAATAAAGCATAAAAACTTATATACAATATAAACTAAAATTAACGAATAAAATGTATGTGTGTGTGTATATATGTATGTATGTGTGTGTGTGTATATATATATATATATATATATATATATATATATATATATGTATATATATATATATATATATATGTATGTATATGTATGTGTGTGTGTGTATATGTATTTATGTATGTATGTATAAAAAAATGTATTTTATTCATTTGTTTGTTTATATTGTATATAAGTATTTCTGCATTATTTCTATGGGTGCACAAAAAGCACAGAATTAATTTACAGTCCTATATTAATAATAAAAGCTCCAATTCGCTGTACCTTGCGGTTTATATATTCACAAGTAAAATAATATTAGGAATATTATTTTACTTGTGTTTACTTTTGATCGTAGTGTTTTAATTAGACATTACAGATCTTACTCGCGCTCTGGTATTTACTCTCCGAAGCGTGTTTAAGGAACAGAAGTAACGTAATGAGTAAATCTCCCCCGTGCCGCGCGCAGACCAACTAATCCATAATGATTTTCATAATCAATTATTATCCATATTTTCTATGTGTGTGTTTTTATTTATATATATATATATATATATATATATATATATATATATATATATATATATATAAAATTGATTTCCTAGGGGGCATGGTGGCTCATACCTATGGTTAGAGGTTCGAATCCTGTTTCCGCCCTGTGTGCATGCTTTCCCTGTGCTTTGGGGATTTTCTTCAGGTACTCCGGTTTCCTCCCCAAGTCCAAAGACATGCATTGTAGCTTGGTTGGCATCTTTAAATTGTCCATAGTGTGAGAACGTGTGTGTGTGTGTGTGTGTGTGTGTGTGTGTGTGTGGTGTCCCCCGCCTTTTGCCCCAAATTCCCTAGGATAGGCTCCAGGCTCCCCCAGGACACTGTAGGATAAGAGGTACAGAAGACTGATGGATTAATTCCCCATTATATGCTGTGACAAGAAAAACAAAAATCAAATAAAAAGCTGTTTTCTTGTTTTCTCATTTCGAAACGAAACAGAGTTCAAAGTGACCGGACCCCTGATATCAAGTTTTTTTTGGTTTGTCCCTGAATCTTGTATTTCGTGATATCATCTGAGCTGGCCTTTTACCTGACCTGTCCTCACTACCACATTTCCCTTTTTCTCTCGCTTCAGTGTAGATGACTTTGCCAGTGGGGTGTGTGTGTGTGTGTGAGAGAGAGAGAGAGTGGAGATGATGATTCATTCTCGCCCAAGAAAAACAGCAGGGTCTTCCAATGGGTCTTCAGACACGAGTGTTCCACCAGGGAGCACACTCTGTTTGTTCAAAGAGCCCATTAACCAGAGAAACTGAGCATGAACCTGGACATGTGTGTGGCAAAAAGAGTGATGTTATAAGTGTGAGGGAAGAGACATAAAGATGGGTACAAAAGACATTTGTCCCTCTCTTCCTGTTTCCTGACTTCGTCCTGTATTGCAGATTGTCTAATAACAAACTATGTCTACACACACAGACTCTTCATTATATAATATATATTCTGTTCACTTACACCGTGTATAATGAATGCCGTTGTAAAATAAGTATACACTGAGATTTAGCCTCGTCCATATAAGCGTTGAAGATAGCTTATGTTTTTTTATTTTTTTTTTGGACAGAAGTTGACCTTTTATCGTTTCCTCATGGGGCAAAGCTAAAGTAAATCTGCATGTGTCCTGGTCTTTCCTTTCACGCTATGACAACAAGACTTTGCTTTTAGAGGGTTGTTTGGGGGTTTTTTGTGACATGACCCAGCAGTTTCTTGATGGTGTGTGTCGCTGGAAAGACAGCGGGCCACGTGAGAACTGACCTGCGTCTGTCTGTGCAGCCCGCGAGATCAAGTCTAATTTATCGGGCAGGACGTGTGAAGCATGAAGTTATGTCTGTGAAACTACATTTTTTTAAAAATGTACAGTGAGTCTAAAAATCTCACTACCAAGAGTTTTATTTCTGTATTATTTAAATCTAAGACTAGTTGTAGCGGGGAGGAAAAACACCTCATAAGAAATGAAATATTTATGGAAATTTGGGTTTTCTTTCACCGCGCACTAAATGTCTTGCTCGTATTACATTTATTTGCCTTTCATTGTGTCCTAAAGGTATGCACACGTTTACACTCGCGCTTATTCAGACGGTAACACTTGTGCTCCTAATGTTTATTATTGCTACTGCTTACAAACCTCTTTTTAATGTATATTATTAAATAAAAAAAAAAATCAATTCTTATTAACTGAAAGTGCCCCTTAAAAAAAAACAAAAAATCCAATATATTTTTGTCTTTTTATTATACCGTTCGTATCGCCATACTATTTCTCAGTGGTTAAGTTAACGCTGGGTGTTTCAACTGTAGAATTAGAATTTCAGTGACTGCTTTTATTTGAGGTTCAGACCTGCAGGAATTACCTTTGACCTTAGAAGTGGAGTAACTGTGAGAGCAGAACAAAGCTTTTCTCCAGCACCATAAAAGCCCTTCTAGCAGACCTGAAAAGGAGGGGGGGGTGGGGGACTGGGGTCGAAAACATCATCTGTTTCATCCCATAGAAACCCAACAGTCTCTGTGGCACTGTGTCAAGAAGACGGGCAATTCAGTGCCAGCACAGACCCACATGTGCCTGCTCATACACACACGCGCACACACACACACACACACATATACACACCTTCAAGCCGCTGACTTGAGGAAACAAGGAAAGAGGGTGTTAAATCCGCCTTTATCGAAAATTGGCTCTCCCAGTTAACCGCTCTTGACAAATC
This sequence comes from Ictalurus punctatus, assembly GCF_001660625.3. Classification (NCBI taxonomy): domain Eukaryota; kingdom Metazoa; phylum Chordata; class Actinopteri; order Siluriformes; family Ictaluridae; genus Ictalurus; species Ictalurus punctatus. Next base: position 6,547,563 of record NC_030431.2, on the reverse strand, counting down.
CAGTCAGGTTTCCATGGTAACCAGTCCACAGATCTATGACCGTTGGCATTGTAGAAAATGGAGTAGTTGATTGGGGAAAGGCACAAATACAGCAGCAAGGACGATGACAAACAAACAAACAGATTAACTTTTGTACTCAGAATTAATTACGTTCAGTTCAGCTTTATTTGTGTAGCACTTTTCACAATAGACGCTCTCACAGAGCAGCTCTGGATGTAGATTTAGAGCCCTAATGAGCAAGCCAGAGGCAACTGTGGCATGAAAAAACTCCCTGAGACGGCAAGAGTTTTGAGAGGAACCAGACTCGAAATGGAAACCCCATGCTCTTCTGGGTGACACCGCTATCCAGTGGGATTATAAATCATTATAGTGTACAAGCGAGAGTTGGTCTCAAGCAGACGCCCTGTGGAATGTTCTGGCAAGCTTACTATCTAATGTGACCGAGTAAGCTGGGGAGTTATCTTTCAGAACTACAGCTTCTTTCCCAAATCGGAGAACTGTTGGACACGCTAGCAGCATCTACAACGACGCTAGGACGCAGTTTTGCTGCGAGTCAAAACGGGGATCCTTTAGGTGGCGTTTTATTATAATGCCCATTAGATTTTCATTTAATGTTTCATCAGTAAAAAAACAAACAAACGTATAATACGAGTTGCCACTGTGGGCTATACTGTATCAGTACAGGATTTCGCAGTGATGTTTGTTGGTAAACGAGACCTTTTAGCTGTACCTATGTTCGACACATCAATCAAAGAGGGCTTTTGACTGAATGATGGTCTTGATGACATCACATCACGCGTCTTGGCTCAACTGCGCGGAAAACCTGTGGTAATTTCGAAAAATCGCAAGCTCCTCCGAACATTGCGGAGTTTGCTTGATTTTGTTTTCATTTCTGCGAACCGGGACCAGCTATACGGAGCGGTGACTTTTGTTCCTTTGTGAAATTTTCGGTTTGTATAGAAATATGGTTTTATTCAGGAGCTAGTAAGGCAGTGTTTAGGACAGACTACTAGAGCAAACTACAATAGACAATAGACACGACACACAAATGAACTGCGTGCCTCCTGTTTATATCTCTATCTGCATCTGTTTAAAACACATGATATTTTCCTTCCAAACTATTTCTTTGTGTTTTGGTTTCATCCCCGGTGTGTTTACAGGATGTTCAGTATGAGCAGCTTGTGAGTCCTGGGATGAGCAAATCTACACTATAATTAATAAAATTACATTCCGCTCCATGTGGACCACAGCGCTGCGCACTTTAGAGGTTTTTCTAGTTCTAACAGTCCAGCTTCACTAATTACTCTCTTCATGAGCTAAATCAGGAGCGTTAAATGCGCTGAAAACACAGTGCGCTCCTCTCGACAGCAGCTGGTCCGTCCTGCAACACCGAGATTAGTGTTTTTATTGTATTTTTATTTTTTTTATTTCCTTGGTTCTTTTGCGATCTAACCCAGAAATTCTGAGACAGAATCACGTTTCCATAGAGAATGTTGTTTCACCGCAGGCTGAACTGCTTAAAAATCTAATGACGCGCTCTCTCTCGTCTGTGCTGAGACACAAACCTGTAATCAAACACCGCAAATGTCTGGTAATAGTAGGTCAAGGTGATTGTACCGGAGTTAGAAGACATACGAAGACGCTTCACCCGTTCAGGACTGTCAGAAAGGCCTGGATGACTGAAAATCTACACAGACAACCTGCGCACGTGAACTTGCAGTGGCACAGATAGGTTATCAGTGGCCAGGAGGAGCCCGGGCTCCTGATGGAGGGTAATTGCCTTGCATCTTGCAGTCCCTCTAAACTGAGAAATGAGAACTAGCTGGAAGCCCTTACGTCTGACGGTAATTGGTTCCAGGCAGCACCCAGAGATCGGCGCTGAGCGAGCCTAAGGATGGCCTTGCATTCGGCTTCAGAGTTAGCCTGAGCTTTAGAGGTCAAACAAAACTCTTTATTAGCTTTTATTCTCCATGGCAGACGTTGTTTTCCATTCCCAGCAACCGAGTGGACAGTGGAGAGGATGTTCAGCCTGAAGTTTGTGTTTAAGGCTTTTTGTATTGATAGTGCAAAATGGGATTTCAGATAGCTGTATGCGATTCAGACGTAGATACAGCCGTTTATATGGACACTAAAGGTGCATCAGATTTACTGGAGGCACTGATAGGCTGATAATCACAGCACACAATATCAGCTGATAACAGAGAGGACAAAAAACAAACAGACAGCCGTTTTTCATTGTGATAAGCACTCCGCATCCCTACAGCCCCCGTCCAAACTCCTCCAGCACACAGGGCTTGACTGTGTGAGCCCCGGGAACAGCTACACTCGGAGGCCATTTAGCACCTTGTGGTGTTTGTGTGCGCACGTGCGCTCCTGTATAATGACCTTCTTGGCTCTGGAGAGTCAAAATTGAATGAAAGGCTATACACCGTGTGAAGCACAGCCTTTACAGACAACAGTGCTGCTGCAGATCCCACTAGAGAGGATGTTTCTTGCAGCTAATGGGCTTCCATGAGGCGTAGCTATCCAGGAGACAAGCCTGGTCCTGTTAGGATGCGTGTCTGCTGCATCCAGCGTGCTCGGAGGATCAGGAGCTTAGTTTTATGGGAGCGTTCTGCATGATTTGCACAATTATGCTTGGGCATCTTCTTTACTGAAGCTGAGGGCAAATGAATGATGCAGAGAATGCATTTTTGAGAGGTATCTAAAAGAGTTAACGACTTCTGATGAGGTGCCGTTACTTAATTTCTGTTTCTGTATTTCTAGGCAGCATCATCGGCGCTCAGCAGCCTGGGCCACGTCTACACAGCCATCGGCGATTATCCCAACGCACTGGCTAGCCACAAACAGTGTGCTCTCCTGGCCAAGCAGCGCAAGGACCAGCTGGCGGAGGCGCGTGAGCTGGGCAATATGGGCGCCGTCTATATTGCCATGGGAGACTTCACCAGCGCCGTACAGTGCCATGAGCAGCACCTGGACATTGCCAAGGTGCAGGGTGAGAAGCGCGAGGAAGCGCGCGCCTACAGCAACCTGGGCAGTGCCTACCACTACCGGCGCGACTTTGACAAAGCTGCATCGTATCATGCACGTGTACTGGAGCTGGCTCAGGAGCTGCAGGAGCGTGCTATTGAGATGAGGGCATACGCCGGTCTGGGCCATGCTGCCCGCTGCATGCAGGACCTGGAGCGCGCCAAGCAGTACCACGAGCAGCAGCTGAGTATCGCTGAGGGCCTGAAAGACCGTGCCGCCGAAGGACGCGCCTCCTCTAACCTGGGTAAGCACAAACAAGAAGAAAGAGTGGTTCTGAATCCCTGATTGATTATCTATTTATTTATTTATTTATTTATTTATTTATTTATAGCTGCTCTATTGCACCCAGCTCAGCTCATTGACTATAGTATAATGTAACCAGAAACGAAAATTTAAACAAGTAGTAGTCCTCCCTAGCTAGTCAAGGTTTTGTCACACGCCGTCCCATTACACTACACACCCAGACCTTTTCCTGCAGCACCTCCTGCACCTCACTTCACACACGTCACCTCTGTGATTTGTATTAGTGTGGGCAAAATGTAAGCGCACGACAAATGGAGCCCATCAAACCCGAGTGTTTCCGAGCTCTTTCTATCCCTCACTCTGACTTCTAGCGCTACTTTCGCTCAGCCTGACAACAGCTCCATCAATTTGATCTGATGGCATGCATGCGCTCCCAAATGAATAGATCAACACTCGAAAGAAAAATGTTCCCGTTGAAAAGCGAGGGCAGGCAGCCGTGGGAGTGACACGAGCTTGATCCAGAATGACTGCGAGTCAATTGTTATGTAAATATGTGCTGTGAGGGTAAAAAAAAGGCGGGGAAATCTGTTGTGTGCAGACTTTAGTATGATCATTTATAACGCAATACCCATATTGGTTTGTAGAGAAGCTGAATTTGCTTCTATGTGATATATGCTTGCCTTTAAAATCTGCCACAGAAAGCGGTCTTGAGACCTGACATACTGACATTAGGGATTTTTTGGGGTTTTTTTTCTTTTTCATACAGCACATTGGAGAACAGTTGCAATTAAAGTATTTTTCAAGTAAGTCAGATCAAGTCAATTTGTTTTATCTAATTTAGTGTCTTTTTTCTACATTACTCATCAATCACATTATGCCAGTTTAACAAAAGTGTTTAAAAAAGGGGGGGGGGGGTTGTGGGGGGCTTTTAGGATGAGCTAGACTTTGGTAATTGGCGCACTAGTCTCCACACTTTCTCTCTGTTTGGCCTCGTTCTCTCTCCACCTACTGTGTGCTCGAAAATTTATTGATCAGAACTGTCAATAACGGTACGCTGAGAAAGAATGGCAGCACTTATAAAATTAATGATCGCACGCTGTGCCTCGAGCTCGGCTGCTCGGCAACAGTAATGAACAGATCGATTGCGGCGTCAGAGGTAGGATTTAGTAGAGAAGAATAAAAGCAAAATATTTACTGACATAGCAGCGAGAGTTGCTTGAATAGAAACCTAAACCTCTCCAGGTGCTATTATTTGCTTGGGTATACAATTTCATGAGTTGTTGTACACGTGTATATGAAAGCTCATTCGAAAACATTACCAAACATGTGTTACACCGCTGGTCAGAAATGGAAATCCTTCCCACGGTGACCTCAAGCACTCCTAGTCTCTTGGTTTATCTCTAAAGCTCTAACAGTCGCTACTCTTGGGGTAGGAACTCCTATTTGCTCTTTCAGGTAGGCAACATGAGAAAGCTGCCTTCTTGTTCTATAACCACTCATGTTTTATTCAGAGGTGGTTTGGGTTCAGTAGGATAAGCGATATCCAAGCCCTGAGTGTGGACAATTGGATCCCTGTATAGTATTGCTGAGTGGACAGTAACTGGAGGCGGATTGAGAGCCTGCAGGTAACAGACACGCCGTTATCACCGGGCTTCAGTCTTCAGGATGTAAAAGGACGCGGCTTTGATTTGGATTGGTTGGTGGGTTTCATCAGTTTATCTTCTTTTCTTTCTTTCTTTTTTTTTTCCGGTACCTGCAATGAGCTGTGTAATGGCGCCGACCGCCTCTGATCACTTTTGCATTTTCTGTTTGAGCTGATTTGTGCCTGTGTTTGAGATTGTAATTCAATTCTAACCCAGTCCTTTTAGGTCTAGGCCTTCAATACGTCCAGTGCCAGTTAGAAAAGTGAAAGGTCTGTTAGATCCCAGTGTAGATTTCATACATTACAGAGCACTGACACACAACAGAGGACATGGGCGGCTGCCAAGAAGCGTACACTAGCAAAAAAAAAAAAACCTCAACGTTAGAAACTCCCAGTGAGCCACGGGACTAGAAACATGGCACAGTCAGGCGACTCATTCTCATTGTTCGATTTGGGTCAACCTCACACAATCAGCCACTTCAGGTATTTAAAGAAAGCAGTGTAACAAGGGAATCGGTGCTAACAATGGTGCTCAGTGGCCATTTCTAATTATTTCTGTTTTGCTCTCTATCAGTAGTAAGTCCAGATGCATTTCCTCCACTGTTATAGATTTTATTTCTGTTTTAACGGTTGTGAATCTAGTTTGTGAATCTGCCTACCTACTAAATCTAATTTTTATATCAATCAAAGTCAATTAATGGTTCGGCTAATGCTCGCACTCAAAGTCAGTGGTGTTTTCAAGCCTGTTGGGAGATCAAGACATGATGGCTGGTTCCTCGGTCACTTTGTGCTTATATTAAATATGTTGAATGGTTTAATGGTTAACTAATGAGTACGCTGACTTGGCTGTGTCTGTGTAGATGCAGTCGGGACAAAATCCTGATTCGATAAATTTCCTTTTGCATTTCCTTTGCATTCTAACCACGATTGAACAAGTATATTAGATGATTACTTGGAGAAATGAAGCATAAATGATGATGATGATGATGATGATTGACTCACACCTCTGGGGTTGGGGGGTTCGAATCCCGCTTCCACCCTGTGTGCACAGAGCTTGCAGGTTCTCCCCGTGTTCTGGGGGTTTCCTCCGGCTACTCCAGTTTCCTCCCCTTATCCAAAGACATGCACTGAAGGCTGATTGGCGTTTACAGATTGTCTGTGATGTGATTGTGACCTGTTATGGTTTGGCCCCCTGTCCTCTGTGAGTTCTGCTTTATTATCATTATAGATTTCACTAAACTTTTGTAAATACTGGTATTGATTAAGATTCAGGCACTCTTGCTTGATAAATAAGGTTGACAGTGTATTATATCTTAATAGCATATTGAGACATGTTTTGTAATAACATTTTAATAGTTGTCGACCGACATAAGCAATTAGTAGTAGAGAAGACTCGAGCCAATAATGCTATAGTTTTGGGTCACTATTTATGAACATATAGTGATTGTAATGTCAGATTAGCTGGGATATGGTGGACAGTAAATTATAGTAATGAGGGCTAGATTGTTAGTCTGTGGTAATGTGGAGCAGAGTTATTTTCACTTGCGTGAACACCCACAGTAATTTCCAGATTGAACAGTATGTAGGTTGTTGTTTTGAGGCCTTGTTCCAGGTTTTCTATAGGCTATAATTCGTCTAGGCTTCGATATATATATATATATATATATATATATATATATATATATATATATATATATATATATATATATATATATGCAGCTAGGAGACATTGCTGTCAGTCAAAATGCAATTTACCGTTCCATTCTCTTGAAGCCGAACAAAGCTTAGCCATCTAGAGAATTCAATGTCAATACGTCTGCTATTTGTTTGTCTTCGTTTTCGCCTAAAGCTCTGCAGAGCACTAGAAGTCACATGATGGAATATAGCACCTTGTTTAATGCCTGGATTGTCAGGAGATGAGACAGGAAGTAGTGAAAAGGGGCAGGAGTGAAAACAAAGGAAAACAGCTCTGAGGCTATTGCTTTGTAGTTTTACCTCTTCTCTCCTCTGATTGTGAAATGTTGATTGAGAACAGAAGTTGCGAGGTGGTTTGATATAAGATGTAGCCTCCAAAAGAAACCTGTTACCTTACCTCCATGTAACACCACGTAGATTCCAGTAACTCCACATAACTGTTAAGAACTCCTGTTTTCCTTTCCGAGTGTGTTGGGATACCGTACATGACTGCACAACCAAAGAACAGCAAAAACAGGGTTCATACACAAGGGAGGTGCTGAGTGCAGTCTTTGTCCTCATAAAATTGTCTTTGGCTGTGCTTCTTGGAAGAAAAACAGACAAAAAGTGTGTGTGGGTTTGGGGGGGGGTTCTGTCAGACTCTCAAGAAGTATGCAGATGCTCCATGCAAGTTAATAATGCAAATATCCTCCATAATTAAAGGTGCAGAGTTAAGAATTTAACATGGGTCGCAAATCGAATGAGAATTGGTTCGATCTTTCTTTGTAAAATTTGTCAAATCCGTGTCAGGGGAAGCTTAAAGCTTTGATGAGGAGTTAACTCTTGTGCTAATTAATTCATAACACGGCAGTGCTTCTGGAGAGACGATACTTCAAATGCGACAGCAGTGTAATGGGCTCAAATGGGAGGCTTGCTCTGGAAATAAAGAGTCATCCAGGATGGAATTAAAAGTGGAATACAATATGATGATGTATTACATTTAGGGGTTTACAGACGTACAGTGTATAATATGATCTATTCCAGTGCGTTCAAGTCCAGAATTATTGGCAATTATTGTATAAAAATGAATATTGCCCACAATGGTTCATGTTTTTTAATGCAGCATTTTCTCACAACAGAAAGTATGTCAAAATGATTGACGCCCCTAAAATAATCTGAATGAGCACATATATATTCAGTTTATATATATATATATATATATATATATATATATATATATATATATATATATATATATATATATATATATGTATATATATATATATATGTATGTATGTATGTATGTATGTATGTATGTGTGTGTGTGTATATATGTATGTGTATATATATATATATATGTGTGTGTGTGTGTTAAATGTCAATTATTGCAGACATTTTATCCATATTTATAATGGTTTCTGCTCATTCTAATGAAGGGTGCCAGTTATGCTGGAGCTTGCTGTACGTGACATTTCTTCATGGCCATCTGAAGCATAAATTCTATTTCATATTCTTCTATCATGTGGAGCCATAGCCTGGGGCATGCTGTAGTCTTAATGTGCGTTTGAAGGAACTGCCCTACTCCAAAGTCCTCCAGAGCTGCTTAAAGCCTCTCCACGGCTGCAGACAAATGAAGCTGCTCAGCATTTGTATTCTTCCACTTGCGAGTCGGTGCGTTTCACCTTGTTCAAGTGGTTTTGACGTTCTTGTTGGCCTCTGGTGAACTTTTGAGCCTGCTTTACCTATCTGCTGTCCCCCTGTCTCCAGATGTCAATCTCTGGAGGTTTTACTCCTGTGCCGCTGTAATCCTTTAAAGGAGAGACACTTTTCACTTTCCAGCCATTCATCCTTCTTACGTCCCATACATAATGCTGATCGAGCCGCAGTGTATGCTAGTGAAGATTGCTGTGTGTTTATCGGTAATTTAGCATATTTGTAGCCTTCAGTGTTAGTTTTTAATGCATTTGCATATTCAAGTAGAAGCAATGCAAATATGTGTGTGTGTGTGTGTGTGTGTGTGTATATGTGTGTATGTATATATATATATATATAAAAAATGTGTGTGTATGTATACACACACACACACACACACACACACACAATATTGGACAAGAATTAAACCACTGTTTTAAATATTTTAGAGGTAAGCAGTGTGTCTCTAATTTTTTTTATTTCAATTTATCAGTATTAACAAAATAATTGGAACTTCTACCTCCATGGATCTTTTGCATGAGTTACAGTAGCTGTGAAACAGTATGCCTCTTGGGATACAAGCTACAGTCATTGATTTGACAGTGTTCACTGTACCTTACAGTACATGCTGTGGACATAGCATTAGCAAATGTATGTCCAAGACCAGTCGTGCAGAAACAGGTCCCTATGGGCTTCATGAGTTGAGCTTTTACCACAGAGATACAATTCTGAGCGTCTGGCACATTCTGCTGAGAGGAGTCCCATGGGAATCCTCCTCAAACCAGCCTCTAACGTGAGCTTTCTCTTTCAACTGAGGAATCACAGGGTTAAGTAATAATGATTGGTCACAGAAAACTGAGGGCCATTTACAATTAAATATTTGATGAAAAGGTGGTATAATGGGCCCTTGGTGTCCAGGTTTTCGGTTGGCACTGGCACTAATTGGATTTACCACATGCTGCTAATTTTGCTTTGGCTTACTCTGATTGACAGTGAGCAGATGGGCGTATATTCCCTCCATCCATTCGTACGGCCTCTTCCACCTCACGCTCACTCATGCACACACAGTGCTGCTGCTTCCAATGTATAGGGACCCGATCAGAGTGGTACGAGGAACGTCACGGAATCGAGAGTTTTTATGGAATTGTGAAAATATATCAGAAATATGCAGAGGTTTGAGATTATTCGATGTTTTGTCGTTCTGTAAGTTTAGGAAATATTGTTTTAAAAAAATATCTCAATTTGAACGGAAGTCTCTGGAGATAAGGGTCCAAAAGTTCTGCAAGACTCAGTCTTACTACAGTCCCAGGATTCATCAGCAGTGGCTTCAGTAGATCAGTGGCCAGTAATAAAACGTCCATATTTGCAGGCAGTTTCTGCGGTGCTGCATTTTACTGTAATTGCTTTGAAAATAATTATCAGGCTTGTTAACTGAGAACTAGAAACACATGAGGTGCAACACCGTGCACTCCGGGGTTCCCAGTTCGATCCTGAGTGCAGGTTATTGTCTGCATGGAGTTTTGTGTGTTCTTCTCGTGTCCTTGTGGGTTTCCTCTGGTTTCCTCCCACCTCTCATAAACATGCCGGTAGGTGAATTAGCTACACTTTAATTGCCTCAAAGTGTGAACGAGTGTGGTCGTGGCACCCTGCGATGGACTGTCATACTGTCTAGGGTATATTCATGCTTCACGCCTTGCTTCAGTGTTCCCGGGATAGGCTTCAGATCCACTGCAGGATAAAGCAGACTATAGACATATCCTACCCAGACATCCTTCGCTAGAGTATGTTGTTGTTGATGTGTGACAAGTCCGATAAAGGCATCAGCGTGATTGAGTTTTTATAGAGTGCCCTCGTGTCAGTGTGCTGTTGGTGAGCTAGTCTGTGTGTAAATTCAGTTTTATCGGTATTCCGTAAATCTCTCCATAGGTATGTTTTGTTAATGTGACGGAGGATGAAGGTACATGTTTCATGTTGAGAAACCCTGAGCAGAAGTTTGTTCATAGCACTTTCAAGGCTACGATCAACACTCGAGGACACACACACAGTCACACTGGAGCATGCACCAAATATCCAGTGGCTTACACAGCACATCAGGGAAATCTGCTAATGCCTAGCCATTTAGACAACACTGGCTCCTTAGTCCCTATAATAACTGTTTTAGCTCTGTGTGACTATTTCTGCATGATTTTCCCATGGGCTCCCCGGTGACCGAAATCATTTTTGGTTAGTACAGATATACTGATTTTACAAGCGTCGCAACCAGCTGCCCACTGTTAGTCCTACACCCGAGTCCTGTTTTCCGCTCATCCCAGCACTTTTCCTGATCCATCTGCACTTAACAGATGGCGCTCTGGGTTAGTGGAAGAAAGGAGGCGATACGAGCATGCTGGGATCTGGAAGCCCAATCTCATGAACCTAATATTATATGTCTCCCACCACTCTTGCACTCAAACCTATTTTCCACTGTACATATTCATTAGTCTTCCCACCACTCGGCCTCACTACTCTAGCCACAAGATCCCATCACGCGCTGAGAGCAGAGGGCCAGGATTTCGGCATCCCAGCGGTAATGATTATTTTATGGAAAAGTACAAAGACAACAATGGGGATCTTAGGAGTTCTCCCAGGACACACAGAAGTTGAATGTTTTGGATTTTTGTTTTTTGTTGTTTTAGCTCAAATTCTTCATCCTCTGGGTATGAATAGCTTTGGCATGAAAGGCGCCGAGAAGAAACCGAGCTAGACCTTGATTATTCCAAGATATTTTACAAACTTGCTCTTCAATTATTAAACACACGTTGCTTGAAACTTGTTTTTGGCTTTTTGAAAGCTACTTATGACTTGAGATGTACTCGTATCTCTTCCCACTGAAGATTGCGTGATGCTTGCCCGTGCTAACTTCCCGCACGGAGACTGCGAAACAAGCAACTAATCCTGAACCTCTTTTCAGATGTTTCAGCTTTCTTTGATTTGATTAGATGTTAAGAAAAACATTTGGTGTAATCAAACACAATTTCAGTGGTAATTTTTACAGTCGTGAAATTGAACGAACACGTGTTTACACAGAGATTGCTTTTGTTCTGTAGGTCTTAATGATAATTGATCAGCATCTTCTTTCTCTTCCGTATAGGAATCATCCACCAGATGAAAGGAGATTATGAGACGGCTCTGAAGCTGCACAAAGCTCACCTCTCCATAGCTCAGGAGCTGAATGACTATGCCGCCCAGGGCAGAGCTTATGGCAATATGGGCAACGCTTACAATGCCCTCGGTGTCTTTGACCAGGCTGTACGCTACCACCGGCAGGAGCTTCAGATCTCAATGGAGGTTAACGACCGCGCATCACAGGCCTCCACCCATGGCAACCTGGCTGTTGCGTATCAGGCCTTGGGGGCACATGACAGAGCCTTGCAGCACTACCAGAATCACCTGAACATCTCTCGTGAACTCCGTGACATCCAGAGCGAGGCCCGCGCGCTGGGGAACCTGGGGAACTTTCACTGTTCACGAGGGGAGTTCCCACAGGCTGTGCCCTATTACGAGCAGTATCTACGGCTTGCACCAGACCTGCAGGACATGGAAAGTGAGGGCAAGATTTGTCACAATCTGGGCTATGCACATTATTGCCTGGGAAACTTCCAGGATGCAGTCAAGTACTATGAACAAGACCTGGCTCTGGCCAAAGACCTTCATGACAAGCTGAGCCAAGCCAAAGCTTATTGCAATCTAGGCTTGGCTTTCAAAGCTCTAGGTGACTACAATAAGGCTGAAGAGTGCCAGAAGTACCTTCTGTCCTTGGCCCAGTCACTGAACAACTCGCAGGCCAGGTTCCGTGCTCTGGGAAACCTGGGAGACATCTTTATTTGCAAGAAGGATGTACCTGGTGCTGTGAAGTTTTACGAACAACAGTTGGCACTGGCACATCAGGTCAAAGAGCGGAGGATGGAGGCCAATGCTTATGCTGCTTTAGGTGCTGCCTATCGGATGCTACAGAAATATGACAAAGCCCTTGGTTACCACACTCAAGAGCTGGAGGTTTACCAGGAGCTAGGAGACATCCAAGGTGAGTGCCGAGCCCATGGGCACCTTGCAGCTGTGTATATGTCTCTGGGCAAATATAGCATGGCCTTTAAGTGCTATGAAGAACAGCTGGAGTTGGGCCAACGACTAAAGGACCCCAGTGTGGAGGCCCAGGTCTACGGCAACATGGGTATCACCAAGATGAATATGGGTGTGATGGAGGAGGCCATTGGCTACTTTGAGCAGCAGCTGGCCATGCTGCAGCAGCTCAGTGGCAATGAGGCAGTGCTGGACCGCGGCCGTGCCTATGGTAATCTGGGAGACTGCTACGACTCGCTGGGCGACTATGAGGAGGCAGTCAAGTACTATGAGCAGTACCTGTCTGTGGCACAGAGTCTCAATCACATGCAGGATCAGGAGAAAGCCTACAGGGGGCTGGGCAACGGACACAGGTAAGATGTTTTTGTTTTTTGTTTTTTGTTTTTGCTAAGTATGTGTAATGTAAGATGCTTAATATAAATCATTGGCTAGTTGTCACTGAATTGTGCAGTGCAACTTTTAAAGAAAATTTTATTAGATCCTCAAGGATTCGTTTCAGATTAAGGTTCAAATTCCATGGTTGATTTATTATTTAATACGGCGACATAGCAACGGTACTTTACGTAACACTGTCACGCCACCATGCCCATTCATGCATACAGTGAATACACATCTATACTTCTTGGACTATCTGAATTTTTTAGCAGCACAGGTGCAATTACCACAAGACCAAGGTCTGTGCACAGCCATGCCTATCTTCTGTGCCGTTATGGCAGTCTTAACACATCATACCACCCATCATCTTTAATTAACATCCAATCATCTGCTTAAGTGCTCCACCACCACCTCAGAGCCCTCTGTACATTCTGCTTACCCCATCTTCTTTCTGGTATAAAGTATATTGACGTGGGGAAGGAGTTGATGAATGGGCTTCTGCAATGGCTGATGGGAAAATGCTACCAACTGGGGAGTTGTAACAGCTGAAGGTAGAAGAACCCATATTGGGTCTACAGTATACCAGTTCCAGTGAAGCTATCATTCATCAAACACCCCCTGTCGTCCTGTTGCAGCCCACAGGAAGGTAAATTACATTGTCAGCAGGGACAATGCGCCAGGTTTTCCCCCATTGAGAGAATGCTCGCCCTCGATACTCGAGACGCATCCAACAAGAGGCTCATTAAGGCCAGACATTAAATGCTGTTTGTTTCATTTACATCTGACAGTACTGATGGCAGTGTAATTCCAAGTGACTGCACCACAAGGCGCAATGATGCATGGCGTCTTAAATAGCAAATGTGTCCCAGCAGCCGCCTTGGATGAATTCAGTCAGGCCTTCTAATTCCTCAGAGACAGTGTTGGATGATGTTTTCCACATAAACCTGCGAAGATATTTTTCTCCCAAAGGACTCCAAATTATGTGGTGATGGGCTACATTTCTTATTCCGAACATAGCTTTGGCTAGTGTATCACCTATCCCGTAACCTTTTATTTTTCAAATAATTCATCCTGGTCATGTGTTATGAGGTCTTGTGAGACTCTGGTCTCTTCATACTGTGAAACTGGAGCAATATTGCTTCTATAATTTTAAGTTTTGGTCTTTGATTTTTCTTGTTATTAAAGGTTCAGTGAAGAGTACATTTTTGCTTCTTATCCTACTTAGTGTTCTGATCCTACATAATAGTGAGGTTTTGTTCAAATTGTACAGATTCGTTTAGCAGTTTTCCCAGCTTCATTAAAGCATTTTATTGCATTGAAAGGCAACACATTTTCCATTTACCAGTTATCAAATCAATCATCCTATTCTCCAACCAACTTATAGTCTGATATGAGTAAAGGGGGCAAAAAGGCAAACAACAATTCCTGGACCATCTCATTTCCTTTGACGTAATGTAACTAGTTGTGTGTGACTGATGTGCTCCTCCAATCCCTTTAGGGCTATGGGCAACCTGCAGCAGTCGTTGGTGTGCTTCGAGAAGCGTCTGGTGGTGGCTCATGAGCTGGGAGAGTGCAACAACAAGGCACAGGCGTACGGAGAGCTGGGCAGCCTGCACAGCCAGCTGGGCAACTATGAACAAGCTATCTCATGCCTGGAGCGCCAGCTAGCCATCGCCCGCGACAACGCCGACCTGTCCCTGGAGGGCCAGGCCAGCTGCGGCCTGGGTGCTGTCTATCAGCTCATGGGAGAGTATGACACCGCATTGCAGTTCCACCAGCGGGACCTCCAGCTCGCTGAGGAAACTGGAAGCGCAAGCTGCCAGGGCAGGGCGTACGGCAACCTGGGTCTCACTTACGAGTCGTTGGGCAACTTCGAGCGTGCTGTGGTGTACCAGGAACAGCACCTGAGCATTGCTGCACAGACTAATGACCTGGCAGCCAAGACGCAGGCCTACAGCAGCTTGGGACGCACACACCACGCCCTGCAGAATTACTCGCAGGCTGTCATGTACCTGCAGGAAGGTGAGAGAGTGAGAATCAAAAATGAAAAAGAATTTTACCTGAACTACAGCTAACTATACAAAAATAAATAAATAAAAAAAGAAGCATATCACTCAACACCTTGCAGATTGGTGAAATAGAGGCTATCATTAACAGGAGGATTTGTTCTCTTTCATAATTATGACTATGAATAAGCACAATCTTTTTACCTCAATCCTGTCAGAAATCCTGATGAATCTATTCGTTATACCAAACATTTCTCCTGCTGAGATTTATTCCATTTGAGAGCAGGCGGGTAGGATGGAATCTTATTATTGTAACCATAACTTGAAAAAAATGTTGCTGTAGGCTAAACATTGTTGTGAGATTATTTAAGGAGGCGTGTGACAAGTTCCATTTTGATTTTGATGTGTTCACCCAGTGCTGTTCTCTGGGGTTTTTTTTTTTTTTTGTGATTATATCAGGAGGGACTACTCTGCCTTCTGATTGGGGTAGAAATTAAATTGCTTATTTACCACTTTGCCTGAAACTGTCTGAACTCGAGCTCCACAGAGAAAGTTTGAATGTGATGGAAATATGGCAGACGTGCGCATTTGGTAGTGCCACTGTAGGGTTCATAGGCCCATATGTTGAAATTTGGCCACAGTACTTCCTTCTGGATTCTGCTTTATGTCAGCAAATGTAACACAGTTTAGTCTGAGGGTCCTGAAGTTTATCCTGCTTTAAACTCGCGTAATTATCATGTCGTCAATAAGTTGGATCAGGTGTGCAATAGGGAATGTTTTAAACTAGGCAGAGCAGCTTGCTTTCAGGACTTGTTTTGAGAACCTGGGATAGGTTCGCCCGTACTGCAGTAGGAGTTTATAGCTGCTAACCGTTCAACCACAAGCTCATTGACAGTTCACACTCTCAAGCCACTCTCAAGCAGTCATGCTCACTCATACTGTAGATTATTACAGTATATGTCGAACTTAAGGAGCTGATGGTGGTGGAGGAAATGGGGGGGGAGGGGGGGCCTGTTTGTTCCCAACAAAGAGACCGCCTGCTTCCCAAAGAATATCGCCCCTTTGCCTGACAGCCAATTAGCACAATGTGGCCTCTACACGTGTGTAGAAGTGTGATTGCATGTGCGTAAAAGACAGCGGCTGTAATTAAAACTGTGTAGTGCACAGAGCCGTGCTCTTCTTCTCGTGTAAGAATGTGCAAATGGGATTACTGTGGGAATGGCCGCCTACTCTTTCCATGTGTCCTCACAGTAAATGCGCGAATGCGTGCATGTGTCCACTGTTTGCACATTTCTGAATTAGAGCTGTGTTCAGTACGTGTGCTTGTCCATTACAGCCACATTGATTTGTAGAGTCTATAAAAAGGTATCCTTGTTGTGAGACTTGAGCATGCACCGTTGTTTGGTGAGGGGATGAGAGTAAACAAATGTTAATACAATGCTCGCGAGCTAGCACGGACACTGGAGTGCTTCCACGTTGCTATGCACGTCACTCCTTAGATACACTGGCTGTAAGAAAAGGACACAGAGTTTTGGGACTGGATCACTGCAGCATACATCGTCCGCCCATACAGGTATACTGAGCACTGTGACATACATTTCATGTATTCAGGGTCATCTATTGAGTTCTCCAATACAGCCACTAAAGCCTTCAACCTATTCAGGCGAATAGCTAAAATGAACAGCTAATATTAGTCAATGGATTGAAGAAAGCAGATAAACACACTGACCGTTCTAGCCGTGTTTCTCAAATTTGAGAAACACTCTCAGGTCAAGACAGTACAAACAGAGAGATGGAGAAGGTGATTACATTTACATTTATTCATTTAGCAGATGCTTTTATCCAAAACGACTTACAAACGAGGAAATACAAGCAAAGCGATACATCAAGTGGAGAACAATACGAGTAGTGCTACTATACAAGATTTATAATTGAGTTCTAGAGAAGCAGTGTGCGCAGGGTAGAGGTGTAAGAGCCAGAGTGAGTTTAAAAAAAAAAAAAAAAGATAATGTGGGGGTTGGCATTTTAGGGGTTAGTTACATGCTCATGGAAGAGGTGGGTCAATAGCTGTTTTTTGAAGATAGTGACGGATTCCGTGGTCCGGATTGATTAGAGGTCGCACTGATTGGAAAACCCATCTTCGAAAAGGTGCTTCCATTCTTTTAGGCTCTCGACACAATTAAATTTCAATATCGGTGTGACCTGCCAGGACCTTTGCAAGCCATCCGAAGGAAAGACGAACAAAAAGGTCAAGGAGAAGGAAAGAAAGGGGCTGTGGCGTGAGAGAACGTGGTTCATGGTGAGAGCAATTCTGAGTAACCTCCATGAAATACAGGTCTGAGTCTTTGTCTCGGGGAATGGTGTATAATATGGTATAATCCATCAAATGAATGAGTAAATAAATAAGTTTATATAGCACCTTTCACATATGGAATACAGCTTAAATTGCTTTACATGTTACATTGCACATCCAACTCCGCATGTGGTTCACAGCCTTGTTTCATCTGACCTATAATATTGAAACAGCCCGTAGTACCTACTATTCAACATTTTCAGACTGTCTAGTGTTCAGCGCACGTGGGCTCATATCTCACTGAGCTGAAACGCTGGTTAAGGCCACCGCCTATCTGCTGCGTATGATGCAACTTGGACGTGCTTCCGAAGCCGATTCATAAACAAGTGGGGTTTTGGTGTGTAGTACGATTTGGTGATTGACTCCCAAAATGTGTTAGTAAGAGTAGAGACTTTAAAATATCTTGGATAGAGAAAAGAAATGGTTCAGTTCATTCCAGCTCTCTTAAGATCCTGCCGCAGCATCTCAACGGGATTGAGGTCTGGACTATAGCTTGGCCATTTAAACACCTTGATGTTTTTCTTTTAGCCACTTAGATGTCGATTTGCTGGTGTCCTGTTCCATGACCCGGTTTCGGCCCAGGTTAGGCTGCTGGAGAGACACCCTCACATTTGTCCCAAGAATATTCTGGTATAAATTTGGAGTTCATCGTTGTCTCAATGGCTGCAAGTTCCCCAGGACCTGTAGTTGCAAAACAAGCCCAAACCATCAGCCCTCCACCACCGTGCTTAACAGTTGTTGTGAGTTGTTTGTTGTGATGCGCTGTGTTTGGTTTTCACAAAACATATCACTGTCCATGATGACCAAACACCTCCACCTTGGTCTCATCAGTCCAAAGGATATTGTTTCAGATTTCATGTGGTTTGTTCAGATGCAATTTTACAAACCTAATATGCACTCCGTATTCTTTTTATTGCGAAGGGGTTTTTTCCTAGTCGCCCTTTCATGAAAGCCATACTTGTTCAGTCTTTTTCTGATTGTGCTGTCATGAACATCAACATTTAATGTGCTTACAGTGGCCTGTAGGTCACATGATGTAACTCTTGAGATTTTCTTTATATATCTGAACATTAAACAGTCTGAGTTTGGACTGAGTTTATTGGGACGCTCGGTCCAGGGAAGATTGGCAAGTGTCTTGAAGGCTTTCCATTTGTAAACAGTCCTTCTCACTGTAGAATGGTGAATTTCTAATTGTATGGAGATGGCCTTATAACCCTTCCCAGATTGATGAGCAGTAGCAGTTGCTGATCTGATGTCACGGCTGATATACTTTATTCTTGGCATGATGTAGATACACACCCGAGTGCTCCAGAACACCAAACTGCCAAAAGTTCTGCTTTTATAGAGGTATTCACACTTCTTGATGCTTAATTAATCTTGTGCATTTCATCATTAACATCATAAACTGCAAATTACTCTCTTATTGTTTTTGGAACTAGCAAGGGTGTGTTTATTTTCCCCCCACCTGGTTTCTGAAAGGAAGAACTGACTACATATTGAAATCTGTTGTGTTGTTGTTTTGTTGTCACCCGAGGCTGTGGGTGTATGTTTATAGAAGTTGGTGAGGACCACACAATTGTTATTTAGGCCCTGATAAATAAAAACATAGAACTGAAGGAGTGTGTACTTTCTTTTTCTCGTGACTGTATTGAAATATGATTAGCAAAATGTATTTTGACAGTTTTTTTTAATGTGTTTGGGTGTTTTTGGTAACTGGGACAGGCTGACAGCTGTAACATACTGTTCATTTTTGATCTCGCGTTTACACCTCTAAATACTAAACAAGTCAGAAAGATGGTGCAAAATAGCAATGTTTCAAAATGTCAGTTATATCTCTCTTTCTCTCTTTATTTCTCTCTCTCTCTCTCTCTCTCTCTCTCTCTCTCTCTCTCTCTCTCTCTCTCTCTCTCTCTCTCTCTCTCTGTGTGCATCTCTCTCAGGTCTGCGTCTGGCGGAGCAGCTGGGCCGGCGTGAAGATGAGGCCAAAATCCGTCACCGTCTGGGCCTCTCACTGTGGGCCAGCGGTAACCTGGAGGAGGCCCAGCACCAGGTACACACACACACACACACACACACACACACACACACACACACACACACACACAGATGCACACAAAGAGAAGCAGTCTTGTGATCCGTTTGGCTCCACTGAGTTGACTCAAGTGGCCATAACCCTACTCAGATAAAATGAGATCTTCCCAGTGTAATGACTGTCCTGTAGTCACAGTGCCTGTGTGTGTGTGTTGTGAATCATTGTGGAATTGTCTCCAGCACTGCCGTGATTTTTAAAAGACACACTACAAGGCAGAGTTTGACGAGCGGAAAGACGACTTGCTCCATACCCTCCCACTTAGTCCCTAATTGATCCAGTGCTCTCGGTGCATACACTCAGCACACACCCCCTGTCCTGTCTGTAAAGCGCCTGGGTTTGCTTTATTTTGTGTTGTGGAACACTTTTCAAGCCGGTCCTCCCTCGGCCCTCCTTCGCAGATGTACACAGCTTCACATTAACTTGACCTGTTCTGGCTTTGGTCCGTTATCCATTCGGAGCTTTTTAGGATTGCTTTCTTGCCGTTTGGTTTTGGATGTCACTGGGTCGGACAGGGTCGCCAGAGGTTGAGATTGCTTTCAGGCTGCTTTGGTTTCAATTTTCTAGCAAGCCAGATGGAGCTGCGCTGGCTCTGCAATCGTCTAGTCCTGCCTAGTAAGGATTGGAAGAGCTCCTTAGGGAGCACTGTGATTCTTGCATATGATGACATTTCTTTTTTTCCGTCTTTTTTTAAATTTTATTTCTGGCAGTGTCATGTGTGTGTGTAAGATGACAGTGTAGTTACTTATGTACTGAGTGTCTTTGGAGAAAGTGGCTATGTTGGAAGGTAATGTGTTTATATCATTATGCAGCCTGACTGTAAATGAAACATTCTTGTCGGTAGGGACGGATGTCCTTAAGCTGTAGCCGAGAGGGTCATTACTCTGTTCATCTGTGAAAGCTGCCGTCAATCACAGAGGCGCGCCTTGCATGAGCGAATGCACAAATTCAGAGGAGACATCCGCACTCGGGTTGTTAATGATTAATAGATGAGCACTTAATTGCAGTTAAGAATCACATTATCAAAGTATCTCAGCTTGAATGTTAAAATCGAACAATTCTTGATGTTATAATCAAGCACTTATTTATTTATTTATTTATTTATTCATTCATTCATTCATTCTTGGTTCGGTCATGATTTCTATATATAAGGGAGAGTAATGCAATGATAATGTGTGTGAGGTAGGGCTGGGCGATATATGGATATAATATCATGATAAATGATATCGCGATACACTTTTCTGAGATATCATTGGTATGGTGATGTATTTTTATTTTTTTTTAATTTTTTAAACATTTTTAATAATTACAAATTGAATGCTACTGACTGGATGCCTGTAGGCGTACTGTAGGTGTAAAAGTATTGTCAAACGCAACGTTTTTTGTTTCCTACTGTTTTGCAGACAGCTTGTTAGCTTAATTATATATTGTGTTATGCATCGTGTATCGTAGAAACGTCCTCATGTGTTGTGATATGATTATTTTTGGAATATCGCCCAGCCCTACTGCGAGGCAGTGCTAACAGAGGACAGCATGCATGTAACTGGAGCTAGGAAGCGCAATTCCCAGTGCTGTTGAGGCTGTCTGGTTATTTTGACTAGTCAGTGAGGTAACCATTAATGTTTTGTGTTTGTTTGTTTGTTTTTGTTCACGAAACTAGTTTGTCACTAATGTGAGCTTGCTATCTAAACTAATTTTCCAGTACCGGCGAGTTATCTTGCTAACCTGGATAATTAATGGGTGCATTTTCGTTTTTATTATACATGTTTACGTTGACATCACGGCATTGGTGGCCTTATCAGGTTTTCTGTTAACGAGTGATCGATAACCCTTATCGAAACATTATCTACTGTCAATCATTAAATGTTTACATTGAATTGTTTCTGCTCGGTTGAGCAATTATGGTCTTAATTTGTAGCTCGGGGCTATATTTTCTTATTCCAGAGAGAAGTTAGCGGTTGTGTGTTGTGCGGACGTCGCAGGGAGACGATGCTTAACGCGGTTACAATGGCGTTTGATAGGAGAATATGGAGAAAATTTCATCGACCTCGAACATAACGTAATCCACCATAAAATTAGTTCCAGAATGCAATGCAACTATACAGTGCAGTTACAGCATTGTCTCGGCTAGATCGAGTGATGTCACTGACGGAGGTATTGCCATAAAAGTTGAAGCAATGGAATGCTTTTTTTTTTTTTTTTTTTTTTATTTGGAGTAGTGTGTGTGTGTGTGTGTGTGTGTGTGTGTGTGTGTGAGTGCAGTGTTTCTGAATGGACCTAAGACGAAACTGGAGGAATTCCACTGCATCGTTGTGTGTGTTGAGTAATGTAAGTAAAGCTGTAGCTGCCTCGGCATGTGCGTATGTTTGTGTCTGAGACGGATAGATATCTCTGGGCTTGGCTCGTGCAGATCACAGGCAACGTGGGAGTGTGTACGTACGTGCGGGTTTGTGTGCTGCAGGAGCATTCCACTCTTAATTGATTGCAGGCTAGTCTTGGCGGATGCTGACGAAAGAAACGCTGCATTCCACTCCCGCAGCTCCACTAGGCAGCGCGCGCACACAAACACACACACACAACTCAAACACGCTTTCGTCATGCACCCCCATCTCTAAACACACATAAGAGCAGATCCAGACTTTATAACGAAAGCTGTGTATAATCGCCAGAATACACGCACACAAAAACACAGTCTACTACTCTGACATTTAGTGTTCCTGCGTCTGTCTGTCTGTGTGTGTGTCTGTGTGTGTGTCTGTGTGTGTGTGTGTGTGTGTGTGTGTGTGTGTGTGTGTGTGTGTGTGACACCATGGCTCCATCTCTCTGTCTGAGCAAAGGAAAGGAATAATTATAGAGAAATAGTGCGCCATTCACACCGTACAGACCTTCTTTATTCATCAGGCTAAATGAAAAACAGACCGGCACTAAAGCGCAAACAAACAGCAGCCTATGTCTCGAGCTCTGTTCACTCCGAAACTTCCTCTTACAAACATCCCTCTTTCACCTTTTTTTAATTATTATTATTGATGTATTTATTTATTTTTAAAAGACCCCATTATCGAGTTTAAACGACCGTCTAAATCGACAATCAGCTCCTGTTTCGCCGCTCAAGCTTTTGTTTCTGAGAACGAGGTGTATTACGTGTCGTATCTTATGAAAGAAGGTGAGGGAAGGGGAGAGGACGTTCCCTTGCTGCAGAATAACTGTTGCAACATGGGAGCATGCGTTTCTAGGCGTAGAGGTCTCATGCCACCTGCTGTTCAGTGCAGGGAACTGGAAAAGTGCTCTTTTGACATTTTTTAGTATCGTATCTTTCAAAGCACATGCTTTGTAAACAAAATTATTGCTCATGCGAGCTCTTATACAGTAAATGCTGTGTAAATATATATGTTTGTTCTTTCCTTTCCTCCTTTAGTTGTATCGTGCCTCGGCTTTATTCGAGACCATTCGCCACGAGGCTCAGCACAGCACCGATTACAAACTGTCCCTGTTCGACCTCCAGACCTCCTCCTACCAGGCTCTCCAGAGGGTCCTCGTCAGCCTCGGTAGGCATCGTTTCACGTCTTCTCTCTTACCAACTTTAATCTTAAAACTGTATGACGGTTAGTTCGCAGCACCAGATGCGTCACTGTTCCAAAGATGTATACCTGTGTATAATAAAATTCATTGAAATATTCATCTCGGGTACTAATTTTGAGTCTACATTAACATTTATATAAACATCCAGCACTGTGCCAGTTCCTAACCTTGAATTATATCTACCAAATGTCTCCCAGCCAACAAATACGGCTTCGTTACATTTGGTCTGGAATAACAGGATAGGTTCGGAGATTTCTCACGACGTTTAGTTGTTTCGAATTTGGCCGTACTTTATAAAAATAAAAATAAAAAAAGCCCTTTTATTTATTTATTTATTTGTTTTTTTATAGGTTTTTCTATACTGTATAAAATATCTGAATAGTCAGCATGGATAAGAAAAGCACATGATGCGTTTCATGTGAAAGATTTAATAAAACATCGGCGATAGAATGCAAATCACATGGAAGGGCGCTTCTCTGTGAAGTAACCTCATTAAATCTAAATAAAGGGGATGAAGCGTTTGCGCTATGTAATGTTATTAGGCGTAATGCAGGCTCATCATAAATTCATACCCTTTCCAGACTCATGAACAAAATGTTTAATCAAAACGCATCTCAGTTTTTTCGATCAAAGACTGCTTTCTACTAGCAGATGTGCTAAATGCCTAGCATGTGGCATCAATCTCATCACTGGATGCAGTCTGAACACTCTTATTCACGTGTCTTCGTTTTCCTGTACATGAAGCGCATGCTATGTACAACGTATGCCTCAGTTTCTTTCATGTACATTAAAGGTTAGAGTTATTGTCTAGAGATGATGTCCAGAGATTTGACCTGGGATAAATGACCAATAAGAGAGAAATGTGTAAAAAGACAATGAAATGAAAGTGAAGATATATGTGCCTTTAACTGCTGTCGCATTTCCTTCATCTTTTATTTTTCTCGCAAGTATGAACACACACCTGCCAGCGCCGAGCTCCCCAACCATATAAAAGGTGTTGTGTAAATATCATTTGAATTGCTAGTAATTGCGATGAACATCTCATATAATGCGTGTTTATTCAGAAATCAAAGGGGATCTCCTGAGACGTCCATCGCTAAGTAGTGAAAAGAACATGAGGCTTTATTTGTTTCTGGGAAAGCATCCAACCAGCGCATCATGCTCACCTGCTGTACTAAGCGTCCACTCCAAGGGCATGTACAATATATCATATAATACAATTATATTTCTGTAACATCTAAAGAGAAGGCCAGGGTCAGTAGGTTCTGGCAAAGAGCACGTTCACTGGCAAGTAATGAACAGAACAGAAGGGTGAAATGGGCTGCAGGATGCTGATCCCGTATCAGCATGTCTACGGTATTAATGTGAGTCTACGACTGATCTCAGGTCACCACGACGAGGCGCTGGCAGTGGCAGAGCGAGGCCGAACACGGGCATTTGCTGACCTGCTCGTGGAACGGCAGACGGGCCAGCAGGATTCAGACCCGTACACGCCCGTCACTGTGGAGCACATCTTGGACACGGTGAATGGTCAGCGAGCTCTGGTGCTCTACTACTCAGTGGCAGCTGGTTACCTGTACAGCTGGCTACTGGCCCCAGGTTCAGGTAGGAGAACACGCAGGAGCTGTACTGATTTGTGAACATACAGGCCTGTGTTATTTTGGTGATGAGCTGTTCTAAGAGACTGGTGTGCTGTACAGCTTGTTTTTGCTTTTGGCGAGGGTTCATTTTTTCTCTCCAGGAAATCCAGTGTATGATAGAGATTTCAGAAATAAGAGTTTGTGATCAGTGAGGAGATGGATGTATAGATAAATTGAGTGGATGGATGGATTGCGTGCGTGAATTGATAAAAGGGTGAATCTGAGAATAAATGGGTGGGTAGATGGATGGGGCAGGTGGATAAATGCACCTACCCAACCTGTCCACCTGGTGAATAGATGGGTGGTGACCCAATGGGAATAGACCCAACCTGGTGAATAGATGGGTGGTGGAATGCCATGGTTGGATAGGGTGGGTGGATAGAGAGATTGGGTAGGTGGATAGATGGATTGGATGGATAGATAGATGGATTGGATAAGTGGGGAGATGGATTGGATGAGTGGGTAGATGAAAGGTTGAATCTGGGTGTACATTGGTCAGGAGATGTATGAGGCAGGTGGATAAATGGGTGGGTGAATAGATGGGTGGTGGAATAAAATGGATGGATGGCTGGGTGGGTGGAGAGATAAGGGAATCTAAGAGTAGGGGTGTGGACGGATACAATAGGTGGATAAATGGGTGGTGGAACTGATGGATGGATGAATTGGGTGAGTGGATGGGGGACTGGATAAGGGGCATAGATGGGTAGATTGTGGGGTAGGGGTTAGATCGGTATATTGGATGAGTCAGTGAGTCATTTGGTGGATAGGAATGATTGATGATTGGACAGGTTGGGTAGGTGAGTGATTGGATGGGTGGGTTGGTGTGTCTCTGTGAGGGAGCCAGAGGTGTGAGACAGACCCAGTACATACAGTTGGATAAACAAGCAGAGCCCTAGTCTGTAGACATGCTGAGCCTCTGTCTGTACACACACACACACACACACACACACACACACGCTAACAAATCTGTAAGGATTTGATTGTGTTCTTATGCTCTGTCTGGCACACACACACACACGCACAGACACACACAGAGCTGATCGTTTTGTGTGAAGCAGCCATATCCCTCACACCTTCTGTTCCCCGCAGCTCACTGTCTGCTGCCTGCTGCTTGGCGGTAACTAGTAAAAAGCTGTGAATTAACGCAAAGTGGCAGTGCCACCTGCCTCCCTATTCCTCACACATCCTCTCCCTAAGATACACGCACATATACACATTCACACACATTCGCATTCTCCCACACATACACACACACACACACACACACACAGAGTCTGAAACAGACATCTCAATATTATACTGACATGCACACACAAACAAACACTCACTCCAGAGACCCAGCTGTAGTGGTTTATTTTATTTTCTCTGACCTCGTTCTACTTCTCTTGCTGCAGCTTCTTACAAGATGGACTTTGTCCTTCAGCACAAAGACTTACTACTTGAAGTTTGGTGTTTAAACCAATGGAAGCAAGAATAATACACTATTTAATCAGTCGTAGCTCTGAAAATCTATTCATGCGTTTTCTGCCTCTTATGTTATCCATGACCTTTAAAGCCAGTAGAATTACATGGATTGAGCCAGAGAAAGTACACCACAATGCATTTATTTATTCTTCCTACAGAATATAATAAAATGACCTTTTGTATGTTCACATATTGCAGAAAATCAGTTCCCTGTGCTTTTCCAGGAATTCTCAAGTTCCACGAAGTGTACCTCGGTGAAGGGGCTTCGGAGAGCGGGCCATCTGACTTCCAGGAGGCTGGGGCCGGGTCCATGCAAGGGGGTGGAGCCTCGTCCCTGGAGCAGCACATTGCCAATGCAAGAGAAGCACTTGGAGTGGATGCCTACTACAGCAGGTGAGCATCCTTGACAATTTGGACAGTGTGGCACTGTCCAAATTGAGACTATGGCTGTATTCACTTGTCACAAGTTGTAGTGACACAAATATGACTGTCTGCCTTAATATGAAACAGATCTGATGCTCTGATACCAAAGCAACGTTTTAGAAATATGTTCTCAAATGCAATTAAGAAACTGAGGCAAGTTTATAAGGTTTCATGGTGGAAAAATCTTGTTTTTTAACCAAAACAGGAAATGAGGTTCTGTCAGAAGTGTAACCTCGTTGCACTTCTAGGATGTAATGTGACGCTTAAGCGTCAACAAATGATGATCTAATCTAAGTTACTTCTGACCTGAGGAACACTGTGTTCGATTTTGCATGATAAGTGCACGATCATTACCCACGTTGAGGTCATGTAGAGGTCGTCTTTACTGCCTGAATGTGTCCAGCAAATATTACTGATTATTTGACTGCCCCTGACTAAGGGAGCACAGCGTGACTCCAACAAAAAGCACTTGAGATATAAACCAAACTCAAATCAATATTCGAATAGTGAAAATAGAGGGAGGAGGAAGGCAACGTGATGAACCCCTACACAGCTATTCCAGTATGAATCTGTGAGCATTCAGATAAATTGAGATGGACGCAGCCACATCAGATGGTGGTAGTAAGTGCAGCAGGATGGAGTGTGTTTGTGTATGTGCTGGAGGTTTAGCCCAGAGGGACCATTTCTCACCACACACACTGAGAAATAAGCAGTGACAGCTGGACAGGGGGGCATCCGGTCTCACTGATAAGTTAGTGACCTAAAGTACACAGGTTTATTTTAAAGCGGTTATCTGCGGAAATTGCCTTTTCCTGTATTCTGGTGGTTTTTAGACTTATAAATAGTTGCAGGTAGATTGAGAAACTGAAGCCTAGTGCAGCATGTTCAGTTTAGTAGTGACATAAAATCTCAATTTCTTATAATCCAACGGACCGGAGTCAGTTATTCTTCTTATACCACAATCACCACACCTCAAGATATTGTTCAGATGTTTGTTTCGTTTTGTTTTGTTTTTTACTTTAATACGCTCTTGTGTGTGGAACTAATTTATTACGCATCTCATCTCAAGCCTCCGTTGCTAATTCCAAAAAACGTCATTTTAGCGCAAGTAATGGAGGCTTGAGCTGTTGATATTCAGTTGTTGGAGAGAGAGAGAGAGAGAGAAAACACAAGTTTTATTTCTTTACTTGGTATTCACTGGGGGAATATGGATATTAATCACTAGTGGACAGTGAAAATGAGCTGGGAATGGCAGAGGCAGAGGACTACAACCTTTAAAATATATAGAGTAAAAAAAACACTTACTTGTGTTTCAGAGACTCATGCAGTTTAGCACGTTTAAATGCTGCGGGTGATCCCAGCAGGTTCCGTGATCTGTTTTAATCAGACCGAATATGAAAAAAAATAAAATAAAATAGCGGCAGTGGTAGGGAGAAGAACAGTGAGAATCCCGTGCCAGTGTGACGTCGTTACATCAGTGTCACAAGATCAGGGATAGTTGTACCCTCGCGAGTGCATTAGTGATGAGGTGTGAAGGATTTTCCCACTAAACTGCTCTTTAATCGCAGTCTTTTTAATTTATTGCTTGGGCTGTAATCGCTGTAGTGATTTCCTTCCTATTCATTCAGCCTATATAAGCTCGCCCATTCAGCAGGGAGAAATGGAGTAGAAAGGGAGGGCTGAGGGTGAATTAGCTGCTCCTGACTATGTCCAATCCTGCCTCTGTCTCTGACAACCACATACTATTTCACTAATACTACACAGCCTGCTGCCCAGTTACTATCTGATGTGTCCTGTATGAATTTAAGTGCTGATGCTTTGGACTAAACTAAATAAATCTACTAGTCTCCTCTCTCATTATCCTGTGCAGCCTGTTTATTCACTAGTTTCGTTCGAGGCAGTGAACAGAACAGACAGACAGATGGTAAGGAGATGCAGGCAGATGGTAAAAAATGCAGCTAAATATACTTTGATAGTCTGAAAATGTTTAAGGCGACATGAAGCCAATTCTACAGTCATCCGAGTTATTTAACAGTGTAGCCTAAAACAGTACTGAAGCTGGAAATGTCATTTGTGGTCTGTGTATGTAGGCTGTTAACTGAAGTGTGGTTTGGCACATTCTTTGCTGCACAAATAAAACCGCTGAAAAACAGTGATGTCCCAAAACAGTTTTTGTCTTAATGATCAGAAAGACAACTTTTTGACTATCTTTTTATTTTATTTTATTTTTTAATTTTTTTTTAAACTATTGGTTGATTAGTAGTCATGTAACATGTATCATATTCAACGAAAACAATTCGGAAATAAGAGTTCATGAACTATTGCGGAATATTTGGTGTATTCTTTGTATAAGTATTTTCAGTGGCAGATAGGTGAAAGAACCGTCGTGCTATATCCTGTAGACCTGAAGCAGGAAAAAGCAGCTGGTGT
This sequence comes from Ictalurus punctatus, assembly GCF_001660625.3. Classification (NCBI taxonomy): domain Eukaryota; kingdom Metazoa; phylum Chordata; class Actinopteri; order Siluriformes; family Ictaluridae; genus Ictalurus; species Ictalurus punctatus. The sequence continues at coordinate 6,518,804 of NC_030431.2, read as the reverse complement.
GAAACTTTCTTCCGAAAAGCCTTTGATTTGTCCTCTGAATATCGTAAACATTTTCACTAACATCCACTGCATTATTAAGACTTTTTTCAAGCATTTCATTCTTAATTACTCATGACAAATTTGAGTAGTAGTGATAAAAAATAGTAACAGTAGTAGTGAAAATAGTAGAAATAGTAACAGTAGTAAGAAAATAGTAACAGTAGTAGTGAAAATAGTAGTAATAGTAACAGTAGTAAGAAAATAGTAACAGTAGTAGTAAAAGTAATAAAAAAATAGTAACCGTAGTAAGAAAAAAGTAATAGCAACAGCAGTAGTAAAATAAGAATAGTAACAGTATTAATAAGAATAGTAATAAACAGTAGTAATAAGAATAGTAACAGTAGTAATAAGAATAGTAACAGTAGTAGTAAGTGTAGTAATAGTATTAATAAGAATAGTAACAGTAGTAATAATAGTAATAGTAGTAATAGTAACAGTAGTAATAAGAATAGTAACAGTAGTAATAAGAATAGTAACAGTATTAATAGTAACAGTAGTAATAAGAACAGTAACAGCAGTAATAAGAATAGTAATAAACAGTATTAATAAGAATAGTAACAGTATTAATAAGAATAGTAGCAGTAGTCGTAAAAAATAGTAATAGTAACAGTATTAATAAGAATAGTAACAGTATTAATAAGAATAGTAACAGTATTAATAAGAATAGTAACAGTATTAATAAGAATAGTAACAGTAGTAATAAGAATAGTAACAGTAGTAGTAAGTGTAGTAATAGTATTAATAAGAATAGTAACAGTAGTAATAAGAATAGTAATAAACAGTATTAATAAGAATAGTAACAGTATTAATAAGAATAGTAGCAGTAGTCGTAAAAAATAGTAATAGTAACAGTATTAATAAGAATAGTAACAGTATTAATAAGAATAGTAACAGTATTAATAAGAATAGTAACAGTATTAATAAGAATAGTAACAGTATTAATAAGAATAGTAGCAGTAGTCGTAAAAAATAGTAATAGTAACAGTATTAATAAGAATAGTAACAGTATTAATAAGAATAGTAACAGTAGTAATAAGAATAGTAACAGTAGTAATAAGAATAGTAACAGTAGTAGTAAGTGTAGTAATAGTATTAATAAGAATAGTAACAGTAGTAATAAGAATAGTAATAAACAGTAGTAATAAGAATAGTAACAGTAGTAATAAGAATAGTAATAAACAGTAGTAGTAAGAATAGTAACAGTATTAATAAGAATAGTAACAGTAGTAATAAGAATAGTAACAGTAGTAATAAGAATAGTAATAGTAACAGTAGTAATATTAACAGTAGTAATATTAACAGTAGTAATATTAACAGTAGCAGTAGAAGTAATAAAATAGTAACAGTAGTAATATTAACAGTAGTAATATTAACAGTAGTAATATTAACAGTAGTAATATTAACAGTAGCAGTAGAAGTAATAAAATAGTAACAGTAGTAATATTAACAGTAGTAATATTAACAGTAGTAATAGTAACAGTAGCAGTAGAAGTAATAAAATAGTAACAGTAGTAATAAGAATAGTAACAGTAGTAGTATAAGTAATAAAATAATAATAGTAGTAATAATAATAGTAATAGTAGCAGTGAAAATAGTGTCAGTAGTGAAAGTAGTAATAAGAATAGTAATAGTAACAATATTAATAATATCAGCAGTGGTAATAAAATAGTAACAGTAGTAGTAGTAGTAGTAGTAACTAGTGTAATTTTGGTTATATCCTGTGAATGGCTCAGTTCACCCAAAAATGTTAACATAACTTGTAAAAAATGAACATGCTTCACGCTCATGATCGAGCCAATTAATATTATACAAATGAGATCACACTAATTGCTTCCCATTCGTTGACTTCATTCATTGTCAGACTCATTAGTAGTTTTTTGGTTGACTCGTCCCTTTAATGAAAACATGGCTATGTGAGTAAATAATGCATGTTATTTGTTTCTTCTACATTCTTTTTTTTTTATCATTACCAGATAAATCATGCTTCATTTATAGAGCTCTTAAGCAAATTCATTTCAACTCAGACTGTTTCATCAGTTCTGAATAACTGCATATTTTCAGTATGAATACGTAGATCTGTGCTGTTATTGTCAGCTTTGACATGCTAATTAAACAAGTAATTCCAGCAATCCGCACACATCTGCAGTTGTTAGCGTTTATTAGGTGTAGATGAAAGCATTTTGGCAGTGTAATAGGAGCAGATAAGAGCCAGTTAACCCAATACAACACAAAATACTCATCTTATCTGCTCTAATCAGAATTAAAGTGTTTTCCTTTTTCATTACAGCTAATCAGAGAAATTTATTTCCGTGTCTGCTTGCTGCAAAATGACTCGCTTGTAATTATCTCTGAGTGTACGTAGTATTCTCATCATGTGTGAAATTGTTTCTGTATTTCCTCAGTGCATCTTAATGCATTCTGAGCAGAGCAACATGATACATTCAATAGCTGCATGCATTTTCCAGATGTTGAGAGAGAGAGGGAGAGAAAGTGAAAGTGTGTGTGTGCGCGCGTAGGTTTGTCACTGACCTTTTATATATACAGTGCCCTCCACTAATATTGGCACCCTTGGTAAATATGAGCAAAAAGGCTGTGAAAAATGTTTTTAATTTAAAAATGTTTTAAATTATTTTAACTTCTGATATTTTGTCCAAAAAAAATTCACAAAAATACACTGCTCTCATGGATATCAAACAATTTGACACAAAATACAGGTTTATCAAAAGAAAAATCTTTGTTAATTATAGGTGTGCAACAATTATTGGCACCCTTTTAATCAATACTTTCTGCTATCTCCCTTTGCCAAGATAACAGCTCAGTCTTCTCCTATAATGCCTGATGAGGTTGGAAAATTCATGGCAAGGGATCCGAGACGGTTCCTCCGTACAGAATCTCTCCAGATCCTTCGCATTTCGAGGTCCACGCTGGTGGACTCTCCTCTTCAGTTCACCCCACAGGTTTTCTATGGATTTTTGGATCTTTGTCCTGCTGGAAGATCCAACCACGGCCCATTTAAAGCTTTCTGGCAGAGGAAGTCAGGTTTTCATTTAATATCTGTCCATGGAGTCCATGGTGCCATGTATCCTAACAAAATGTCCAGGTCCTCTGGCAGAAAAAACAGACTGAAAACATTAAAGAACCTCCACCATATTTAACCCTGGGCATGAGGTACATTTCCATATGGCTACCTCTCTGTGTGCACCAAAACAACCTCTGTGTTTATTGTCAAAAAACTCAATTTTGGTTTCATATGATCGTAGAACCCGATCCCATTTGATGTTTCAGAAGTGTCTGGCAAACTGAAGACACTTGAGATTGTTTTTGAATGAGAGTAGAGGCTTTTTTCTTGAAACCCTTCCAAACAGCTTGTGGTGATGGAGGTGACTTCAGATTGTCGTTTTGGAGACGCATCTAACTTCTGCAGTTCTCCAGCTGTGATCCTTGGAGATTTTTTGTCCACTTGAACCGTCCTCTTCACAGTGCGTTTATACATTATAGACACACATCCAATTCCAGGTTGATTCATAACATCTCCAGTTGACTGGAACTTCTTAATTATTGCCCTGATGGTGGAAATGGGCATTTTCAATGCTTGTGCTATTTTCTTATAGCCACGTCCCATTTTGTGAAGCTCAACAACCTTTTGCAGCAAATCACAGCTATATTCCTTGGTCTTACCCATTGTTATGAATGACGGAGGGAATTTGGCCTATGTGCTGCCTCATATTTATACCCCTGTGAAACAGGAAGTCATGGTTGAACAATTTCCTGTTCCTAGTCACCCAGGTGTACTAAAAAAATATCAATGGAAATATATTTCAAATATATTTTTCTCATATGAATTCATAGGGGTGCCAGTAATTGTTACACACATATGTTTAACAAATATAAACCTGTGTTGTGTTTGCAATTGTTTGATATCCATGAGAGCAGAGTATTTTTGTGAATTTTTTCATAGTCACAGCCTTCTTTGCTCATATTTACCAAAGGTGTCAATATTAGTGGAGGGCACTGTGCGCATATGATTTTGGTGAAGATTGTGTGTGTGTGTGTGTGTGTGTGTGTGTGTGTGTGTTAGTACACATAGCAGAAGGAATGCACAGGGCTGTTGTGGCTGAAAACGCGGAAGGATGTTTTTCTCTTCAAGGCACATTGCAACCCCACACACACACACACACACACACACACACACACACACACACAGAAACAGGAGCCATGTGCATTCTTCCCAGTACAGTCATCATTTCCTCACTTCTCTTCTCCTTTTTCGTAGCTTACGTTGGCGCCTGGTACTTTAGGAGCAACCACCATGTGCACTGTCAGCACACATAAACACACACATATTAATCTGAGATGGCGATATTTCACTCACTGAGGCTCCCCACTGAGCCTTAATAGAATTTAGCACATTAGAGAGTAAGTACTGGCTAATATATTGCTGCTTGCCTGAAAGTAGATTTGCAGTTTCTGTCCTTGCGCAAAACCATTTTTTCTATAAAGGTTTTCTGTCTGTTAGGGCAGTTGTGGTGGTAATGAAAACCGGTTAACATCCATTTCATTTAATACAGGAATTAAGGAATAAAACACATGGGTGTGCTGTTAATCAATAATAGGATGGTATGATGTAGGAGAAAATAATCAATAATAGGATGGTATGATGTAGGAGAAAATAATCAATAATAGGATGGTATGATGTAGGAGAAAATAATCAATAATAGGATGGTATGATGTAGGAGAAAATAATCAATAATAGGATGGTATGATGTAGGAGAAAATAATCAATAATAGGATGGTATGATGTAGGAGAAAATAATCAATAATAGGATGGTATGATGTAGGAGAAAATAATCAATAATAGGATGGTATGATGTAGGAGAAAATAATCAATAATAGGATGGTATGATGTAGGAGAAAATAATCAATAATAGGATGGTATGATGTAGCCCAACATGAAGTGGAGCTCCAAAACTGTTCCCACCCTGAAGTTGATTATTTTCCAATGACTGCACATCCCGAAATGTTTCACACCACTTATACCACTGCAGTATATTGATGCTTCCAGCACGGCGCTTATATTATATTACCAAGTTGTCGGTTCATTTGTCTGGCGACATATCTCGAGAACGAGAGTTTGAATGTTCGTAGGGTTTGTATGGAAATATCATTGTAACCAGCAGATGAACTTGAATTATTGCTTTTGAAAATTAGAATTTGCAATCGATCCAATCAGGGTCAAGGTCACACGGTCAAATGTGTGAAATGGGTTCGCTTCAGTAGCTTCTTTCACATTTTAAGTATATTTTAAGAGTACACAACTACAAATTTGTAACTAGAAAGACTAGACCTGCTGGCGGAAGCACCTCTGTTAATGCCATGTACGTCTAGGTCAAGTTGTTATTGTATAAATTATTGTTATTATTATTAAAAAATAACATGCAAGTTCCTGTTATCACTTACAGTATAGCAGCTATATCTTTCCCTCACCTTCAAAATTAAGTGATTTTGGAAAACTTAGTGATCACCTCTGACTGTTACAAAGCACTGACACTGGAGACTCCTTCTTAAATCAATGTCAAACAGACATAACTCCAACACAAAGCGTATATACGTCTCTCTCTCTCCCTCTGGTGCTTCCAGCCGCTCCTTTATCGCTCTGTCCCACTGATTAGACAACTCGGTGCCAGGCATGTGTCCTCACAGCCTGGCCCCTCCCTCTTCCTCGGCACACACAGATTGTTACACTACCACAATGCACAGATTATTATTGCCAACTGTATATATTTGGGGGATTATATGGATCATAGTAATGAGCAGTTTTCATATATTTCACGCATATTATGGTTTACATGGACAGGATGATGTATTATATATGAAACATAATTGTATACCACAAGGCATATAATTCTGTATGATTTTCATTTATTCATAGGCATTGGCGTACAGCAGTGTCTGAGACACGTTTATTTGATATTGAAAACAGTCCTGGAGTTTTGTGCTGACGAACATGCAGAGAAGTGACAAGTCGTATGGATCATTAGACGTGCTGCAATACATGTATATGCATCGGAAAACACGAATATATTAGCATGTATTCAACTTTTGGCATCATACAACTCTTGCGTGGTATGTGGGTACGTGCTGTGATTTTCACCATGCAGCTCAAGTCTGTACTGCAGGAGTTGCTGAATGTGTTACTAAATAAATAGATTTGGAGTTTAAAAGAAGGGGACAATGCAGCAGTGACTCAGCTCTGTGTCTTGGACTGTAGTGACAAGATCTCTCTGTCTCCTCCTTTCTCTCTTCTTTATCTCTCTCTCTCTCTCTCTCTCTCTCTCTCTTTCCTTTCTCTCCTATTTATCTCTGTCTCTCTTGTCCGTCGAGATCTGTTCTTTTCAGACTTTAGCCAGCTGCATAATTGAAATGCTGACTGGCACATTAAGGCCCCGTTTCATCCATTTTGACTATAAAATTGACGTCTCTCGTAGGAAATGGCCAGACCTGAGGAAATCCATAGACTCTGGGAGATTTACAGAGGAGTGATAAGTGATTTCAGAGCTCCATCTGTATAGCAGTGTGTCTTATAAAGGTTGTTAAAAAGCCATGTCTGGAATGAAAGCGTGGGCGAGATGATGCATTGTGTTGTTTCTCTTTGGCAGAGCATGCTCCAGCAGTGAAACCGAGAGCGAGGCAGGGGATCTACTGGACCAGCAGTTTGAGGAGCTGAACAACAAGCTGAACTCAGTCACCGACCCGACTGGCTTCCTCCGAATGGTGTCCAGAAACAACCTCTTTAACAGGTTAAATAGCAAACACTCTAAATTTCTGACTTCTAGTTTTGTTGAATTTATATACACGTGTTCCTAGAGGTCCCATGACATGAAATAAGCCTAGTATACATTGTAGCTAGAAAAACTGTCAGGCCGAAGAGCACTTCAGTTCTGTGAGCACTGAGCACTGTGCGCGTCCCATAGCACTGCCGTAACATCTTAAACATAACACTCAACACAAGGAGTTCGTTGCCAGTAGCGCACATCATACAGCAAATAAACGCAGTAAACACTGGCTAGGCAAGAAAACATGTCTACAGGCAATGCTGGATGAGTGAAAATAACTTACCCAGGATATTGTTCTTGACAATCAGCCATTTCCGGTTGAAATGAGGGATTCTGATGCAGCAAAGGCAATGAAACGTACTTTACTTACAGCTATACAGGAACATTTTTTCAAGCAAAACCTTCACTGCTCTTCTACAGTGAAACCTACTCGATCCAAGGTAACTCATGTAGCTGGCCACTATTTAAACCAGGGAAACCTGAAGAGAGCTAAATAAAATCTTCCATTATGCCCTAATTGATAAATACTGAGCAGGTTAGTCATTTCAGTATCAGTGTCATTATTGGGTACCGCAGAAAAACTAACCAAAAAAAAATTGTACAATTGCATCCCTAATAAATATAAAAGGCTAATACATTTTACACTAATGCAATAATATTCAAATGAGAAGTGTGCATGATACCAAGCATGATAAAAATAATAGCTAAATGTATTGAAGTCAGTGGTTAGAAATAGTCTTAGTCATAATAATCATGTTAATTTGCCATCTCTGCAGATTTTCAGTTTAATCTGGTTTGCGCCTACGTTTAAGTAGGTGTTAACCTGTAAAAGAGCACATTCTTACCACAGTAGTAAACAATCTTCATTAGAAGAATAAAGAAGCATTCTAAACAATGTGCTCACACAGTAAGATGTAGTATCGTGGTACTCGAGGCCGGTCTTGAGACCACACATCAGTGGTCTCAGCCTTGCCATAAACTTGGGTGAATTTGTTTTCTCTGTCTTGGCCTACGAAGACTAGAAATATTTTTTCAGCACCACCCGAGACCATGACATCATTTCCATGATCAAGTACAAGTTCCTGTTGCAATGTTCCCATTACAGTACAAAACATTAATGTCTGTCTCTGCAGGTAGAGTTATATAGTGCATTCACACTATATATATATATATATATATATATATATATATATATATATATATATATATATATAATATATAATATATAAATTTCAAGTGTCTAAATTTCAATCTTCATCTTCTTATGTTCAAAATACTATAACACAAGTACGTGTAATACATCGCTGGGGGGCGGTGAAAAATGCTCTGGCTGCTGGAGGGAATTATTGCAGGACAACTTGCGATTATTGATTAATTTATAATGTTCTATGTATATATTATGTGGCGCCTGGGGAAAAAACCTTCAGGTGATGGATTTTGACATTTTCTACTATGCGATAACGTCACTTGTTTAAAAATGTTTCTTTGGTTTGTATTTCAACCATAAGCATAGTTAGATCATTTTAAACTCTGGCTCCCCGAGCAAAGTTTTAGACCCCATTATGTAGACTGTCAGCTTTTCACCACAGTGTTTATTAAAATGGACAGCATCATCTTTGCTGAAAGCCTAGGCTATATTAGAAAGGAAATAAAACATTTCCAGTGTGATGTATTTATGGTTTCTTAAAGAAGAGCGCTTTTTTTTGGTCAAAACCCTGTCATTTTTGGCTGTTTGCCCGAATTCTGTGACATCTGATGGGTTTCCTCAGACCACCACATATTTAAAGATTGTCCTTAAATGGCGTTCTGTAGTTTCGTGTGAATTTACTTAGCCCAGAAACATGAATTTCACAAGAGTCAGACCAAGCTCAGACCGTAGTGCTGGACTTCTGTCCAGGAGTACAGTCCATTAGTGCCAGGTGGGTATTGCACAAAACAATCGAGACGCATCAAAACTCTGGCCTGCATGTGTTTTAGTCTATAGATAATTTGAGGTCTGAATATTGATTTGGATCGCTTACTATTTACTTAAATTTACTCAGAATCAGGCCCATGTGTGTTTGTGTGAGTAACAAACATACTTCTAAACTTACAATCTATGTGAAAATCATAATCATCATAAATAATAATGTTTACAGTAATAATTTTTACAGACTTTGCGTAAACCCTGTACTTGAGGATGATACCTCTATGGTCGAAGTGTGTTAACAGCATAGGCAATTTAATAAGTGTAAGTTGATAATAGACGCAGATTTTAGTGATCGGCATATGAAAAGGCACAGTTAATAGAAACTAGCATGCCACTCTGAGGTTGTGCTTATTGAGCGTATCCATGTGACGACTGCGCTTAATTTGTAAATCACTTTGAATTAAAGCTTCTGCCAAATACATCAATGTAAATCATGTACTCATATTTGTTTAGTTTATCTTTAATATGAAGGGAATAAAACATGTTCTAGTTATAGCAAGAGAAGATTTTCGTGATCTGTTTAGTATTAGTTTTATATGACGTGAACTTGAACGACTGCATGGATGAGAATTCAACAGCATTGTGGTATAAATGGGAATTATATAACTGAGGTTATGGATGTTAAGCCCTCCAAAATGCAACGTTCACACTCTTTTTGACACAGCTTCTAAGACATATAATAATATAATAATACTGTAATTTTTGTTACAGTGTTAGCTGAAATATTCTACATAATTTAGTCCAGTATGAGAAAACGTTTAAAATAAATAAATTAAAAAAAATAAATAAAAACCACACACACACAGCTGCACCAATCCCTTATGGTTTTTTTTATTTATTTATTTATTTATTTTTTTATAAACGTTGCAGCCGGAGAAAATGGAGAAGTGATCGATCGCGAAGTCACTGAACAATTAGTAAACATTTGAGCTGCTAATAGGTGTAGAATGGTCCAGTGATGAAGCTTCCAGGCAGTGGGGCTCATTAGGGAGTCCGTGTCAGGGTAAAGTTTGCCATTCAGCTGGTTACTGCACTTCCTCATTTATTTAAGGAGTGTGGAAGAGAAACTGCGAAAAGAAAAGAAAAAAAACAACACTTAATGGACTCATCAAAAGGGCGAAAAGAGGGCGCAAGAAAATGTGAGAACATTCTGCGAAACGCTGCCTGTACCATATTTTAATGAGAGAATCGCTTCTAATGTGATGAGTCTGAGTTGCTTTTTTCCACGCTGAGGAGATATGAACACTCTGGCTTCATTAGCATGGGGCGACATCTACAGTCAATACCTCCCGTCACTCTCTGACATCATCCCTAATCTATCGAGAAGTGGCTCAGACTATTGTGGTTGCAAGTCACCGCTCAATAATCCAATTATTTTTCTAGTTGATCAGCTGCACACACATACATATGCATTGATTAAGCATTAATTAACCTTGTGTATACACATTGTCCACACTTGATTTTTCAAATCTACGTGTCAGAATACAATAGCTAGCACAAAACCACACTTTTTATGTCATTGTAGGCAAAATGTGCTCACAACAGCGGCCCACTGATATTTCCTACATCTGAGAGCCTGTTCTCTGATGCTGTCTCACTGTTCTGACCGCCACATATTGGCTTCCTGCATAGATGCACAGTGCCACCTAGTGGCCGTTCTGTATAGTGTGACATCTACTGTATAGCAGAATGTCTATACTGCTTTCTAATCCTCGCTGTGTGTTATGTTCTGTGTGTGATCCCTTGCCTCAGGAGCTGTCAGAGTATGACGAGTCTGTTCAGTAACACGGTGTCTCCGGTAAAAGAGGGGAGTTCCTCGCTCTCTCGCCGCTCCAGCACCCTCAGCAAGCCTCCCTTACGCGCCCTCTATGACCTTCTCATCGCTCCTATGGAGGGGGTGAGGCACTGCAGCATGCATCATATCATTTATCTTTTTTGATTTTTATTTCAATTCATTTGATTCATTTCAATGCATGTTTTAGAAGTTTCTCTTTGTAAGCTTGTATGGGTTTATGGTAGCAAATGGCTGCTTTTTTTCCCCTATCCCTTTATGTCTCATTGGCAGAATGAATGATGACTATATACAGACTAGTCAAAACCTTGGACACACCTTATTTGAACGTATTTTTCATAGTCTTGAAAACATATTTACTTTAATTAATGATAAATGTGCCATTTTATTTGTTATCTAATATTAATTCTCGTTTTCCCTTTCCATCTCTGCCTCTTCCAGGGTCTGATGCACTCCAGTGGGCCCGTAGGCCGGCACAGGCAACTGGTGCTGGTTCTCGAAGGCGAGCTCTATCTCATCCCATTTGCTCTGCTGAAGGGAAGCTCCTCCAACGAGTACCTGTACGAGCGCTTCAGCCTTATAGCCATGCCCTCCATCGGCAGCCTGGGGGCCAACGCAAAGGTCAGCTCTTTGATTTGACTCTGTTTGTCATTCGCACATTGTAATATGAAGTACACTTTTACAAAGAGACAAAACACGTAGTCGGATTCACAACTGATGCAGTTGTACTGGTAAATCAAGTTCTATAGATTTCACACTTTTCTTCATACAGTGGTGCTTGAAAGTTTGTGAACTCTAGAATTTTCAATTTTTCTGCATAAATATGACCTGAAACATCATCCAACAGGGATCTATCTTCACAACAAATCTTTGTGGAAGTATATCATGGCATGAACAAAGGAGATTTCTGAGGAATTGTTGATGCTCATCAGACTGGAAAAGGTCACAAAACCATCTCTAAAGAGTTTGGATTCCACCAATCCACAGTCAGACAGATTGTGTACAAATGGAGGAAATTCAAGACCATTGTTACCCTCCCCAGGAGTGGAGACCAACAAAGATCACTCCAAGAGCAAGATGGGTAATAGTTTGTGAGGTCACAAAGGAACCTAGGGTAACCTCTAAGCAACTAAAGGCTAATGTTAATGTTCATGAGTCCACCATAAAGAGAACACTGAACAACAATGGTGTGTATTGCAGGGTTACAAGAAGAAAGCCACTGCTCTCTGAAAAGAACACTGCTGCCCTTCTGCAGTGTTCTAAAGATCACGTGGACAAGCCAGAAGGCTGTTGGAGAAATGTTTTATGGATGGTTGAGTCCAAAATGGAACTTTTTTTGTTTGTTTGTTTAAATGATAAGCATTGTGTTTGGAGAAAGGAAAACACTGCAATCCAGCATAAGAACCTTATCCCATATATGAAACATGGTGGTGGTAGTATCATGGTTTGGGACTGTTTTGCTGCATACCAGCAAATTCTAAAGGAAAATGTCTGTACATTTGTCCATGAACTGAATCTCAAGAGAAAGTGGGGCATGCAGAAAGACAGTGACTCTAAGCACACAAATCTTTCTACCAAAGAATGGTTAAAGAAGAGTAAAGGTAATGTTTTGGAATGGCCAAGTCAAAGTCCTGACCTCAATCCAATAGAAATGTTGTGGAAGGACCTGAAGCAAGCAGTTCATATGAGGAACCCCACCAACATCCCAGAGTTCAAGCTGTTCGGTACTGAGGAATGGGCTGAAATTCCTCCAAGCTGATGTGCAGGACTGATAAACAGTTATCACAAACATTTAGTTACAGTTTTTGCTGCACAAGGGGGTCACAACAGATTCTGAAAGCAAAGGTTCACATAGTTTTGCCGTTCACAGATGTGCAATTTTAGATAATTTTCCTCAGTACGAGACAAATATGTTTGTCTCATTTGTTTAATTGGGTTCTCTTTGTCTATGTTTAGGACTTTTAGTACAATTTGATAGTGTTTGAGGTCATGTTTATGCAGAAATATAGAAAATTCACAAACTTTCAAGCACAGTTGTATTTATTATTCACATTTGTCAGATTATTTATTTATTTATTTGCCGTTGTATGTGTTTGATAAATAAAATCTTATTATTTCATGTGTATATGTCCTCTAGGTTCATTTTTTCATAGAACATGAACAAATTAACAACAAGAATTTAATGAAAATTAATGAAGTTTCCAGTTATGTTTTAAAAACACAGACATATAAGTCAGAGATATTTCAAATGATTTTGAAACGGAATTGTTTACATTTATGATGACTTTCTTTCTCAGGTTCATCCTCGACGTGCTGGCCCAGCACTGTGCCCTGGAGGCAGTTCTGCCGCGGTGGTGGGAAACCCTCGCCTGCCCGCCTCAGTGATGGAGCGCTGGCTGTGGGGTCCGATGCCTTCTGCTGAGGAGGAGGCGCACATGGTGGCCGAGCTGTTGGGCTGTCAGCCTCTAACCGGTCCGGGTGCCACCAAGCAGCGGGTCATGAGCGCCTTGAGCCAGGCTGAGTGTGCCCACTTCGCCACTCACGTCTCCTGGAAGCTGGCAGCTCTAGTGCTAGCACCCAATCAGGATGTGGGCACTGGGCATGGTGCTAATACTTCGGGCGGGGCATCTGGGGGCACTGAGGGCAGCGTGAAATCTAGCTACGGTATCAGAGATGACGCCAGCGACGCTGAGAGTGTGTGTGACAGCCCACCGCTGCAGGAGTTTCTGCTTACAGCTGCAGACATCCTGGACCTCCGGCTGCCCGTCAAACTAGTGGTGCTGGGGTCAGTCTGTCTCCGTTTTTAAAGGATGCACAAATAGCTTTACATTTATATGTATTTTGTTTTACACCTCTATTAACTTATAACTTGTATTATAGTCTTATAAGTGTGTTTCAAGTTAATGTGTTTTCCATGCTTTTCTTAATCCAGGGAAACATTACAATTATTCTGTGTAATCACCCATTTGCTGCATACTCAGTTTGTGTTAAACTGGCCATGCTCCGCTTCCCATGTTCTCAGTAGAGTTACAGACGATTTACAGTTGCCTTGAGCTGTATCAGCTAATGGCCTTACTCTGAGGCTAATGCTAACGGTGCTAATACCGTGCCGTGTTTTGATCTGTGCAGTTCCTACCAGGAATCGGATAGTAAGGTGACAGCAGACGGAGTGGTGGGACTCACACGAGCCTTTTTAGCCGCAGGCGCTCAGTGTGTGCTGGTGTCTTTGTGGCCTGTGCCTGTAGCCGCCTCCAAAATGTTCGTCCATGCTTTCTACACAGCCCTGCTGAACGGCACAAAGGCCAGCGCCGCCCTCGCCGATGCCATGAAAACGCTTCAGGGCAGCAAACAGTTCTCTCATCCTTCCAACTGGGCAGGTTAGGCCATGCTTCTAAACACAGTGGCACTGCGACGATCATTTTCATAGCAGACTTTATAGCTAAAACCTCTCGTGTTTCCATAGGCTTCATGCTGATTGGCAGTGATGTGAAGCTGAACAGTCCCTCGTCTCTGATTAGCCAAGCCCTGGCTGAGATCCTGCAGTATCCAGACAAAGCCAGAGATGCCCTGAGGGTCCTTCTGCATCTTGTGAGTGACACATAAAGCATCGTAGCATTAGAATATGCTGTGAATCATAATATCACAGCACGAGCGTTACAACCACAAGAACTGTTTATTTTTCTTCTCATGCGAGCTGCACGAGTCAGAGTGTCTGTTTATTTTAGACACAGGTGTCAAACTCCAGTCCTCAGCCGTGCACCCAACCCCCCCCCTCCCCCTCCCCCCTCGGCCAACCCAAACTGAAGTCATGCTTGATCATTCGGTTTAAAAATTTAAGAGGTTCACCCAGCAGCAGAGAGGTTTGACATCCATGCAAACTGTAAATTAGTGATCATGTCGAATTTACCGGTCTCTCTTCACCCGCAGGTCGAGAAATCACTGCAGCGCATTCAGAGCGGTCAGCGTAACTCCATGTACACGTCTCAGCAGAGCGTGGAGAACAAAGTCGGGGGCGTCCCAGGCTGGCAGGCTCTGCTCAGTGCTGTGGGCTTTAGGTTGGATTCGGGCGGTGCCGGCCTCCCCGCTGCCGTTTTCTTCCCCATGGCAGATCCAGGAGACCGACTGCAACAGTGCAGCGCCACCCTGCAGTCTCTGCTAGGTACGCTAGTCCATCATAGACCTTAATAACTACTAAACTACAATTACGTTTAGGTTTGCAGCATTTATCAGACGTCACAGAAGTGCTTGTAGTCTTTATCAAAAAATAGCGGAGGAGGAGGTTAGTACAACATGAAGAAAACACACAAGACAAGGGATTTAAAAAAATGGAAGTTCATGTGCTCGGTGAAAACCAAGGACAGCCTAAAAATTTAAATGACACACTTTTTTTATGCTTCAACACACCTAATTCAAATTACTATTTAACTATTCACAGACTTTTATGCATATTCTATGCATATGAGTTATATTTACATTTATTTATTTGGCACACACTCTTTTATCCAATGCATCTCAGTTTTACTTGTTTAAGGGCCTGGTTCAAAAGCCCAACATTGGCTCTCTGGAAGTCCGAAGATTAGACCTTACAGCCATCTGGTCATTAATACAGAATTGAAATCACTATGCTGTCCCTGAGCTTACACATCAGTCAGTCATTTTATGACAGGAAAAAAAACAACAAAGGTACGTACTTTGACTTGTGGCGCTTGCTCCGACTTCCCATTTAAAAAATGGCTTTCATGAGCAACAGCTTTTTCCTGATGATTTATCCATTTACTTTATAAGGCGTGTTTTTATAAATCGTGTTAATTCATTTAAATTACTAGGTATGTGCCAAGATCTGTTCACGTCTAGTCAAACTCATATATTAAAGCACATTTGTGCAATGAGGTTCATCAAAAACTATGAAATAAAGCAGGAAAATATATATAATTGAATTCTCAATAGATACATCAAAATGTATATGTATATTGTATATAATAAAAGGGAGGATGCTGTAAAAATGGACAAGCATTCAGAACACTAAAGATAAGGCAAGTAAACGTGTAAAACAAAAATGCACAACAAATCTCCAAGCACTGTTTAGACATATATACATTTTAGATCTTGTGAATGAGTGTCTCAAGAGTGGACTACATCGTTGCTACATCGTGGACATATGAAGCTTCATTGTTAATTGAAAATCATTTAAAGTCATTGTAATGTTTATTGTATTGTCCATAAACGGAGAACACTGACAGACACTGGCTGAATATAGAAATATGATTGCAAGTAGAAATATGAATATGCTTAGATATTTGCATCCCAGTCACCTGATACTTTGTGGTGAAAGAGACGCTGGGATGACAGACATCACAACGCCCTCTCGTCCTGTGTGTCCTCAGGTCTGCCCCCTCCTGCTCTCCAGGCCCTGTGTAAACTCATTACAGCTTCTGAGACCGGGGAGCAGCTCATCAGCAGGGTGAGGCGTTGCAACAGACCACAACATGGCTTCAAATATTTAAAGCTAACTTTATGGTTATATGCATCTTGAGCAGTATTTTCAGAAGCCTGCATGCATATTGTGCAGTTACTAATGCTTGCTTCACATGCCATTAAATCCTGTCTTCTTCTCTTTTTCTTAACCTGCCATTTGAAGGCTGTTAAAAATGTAGTGGGAATGGTAAGTGCTTTCAGTAATCGCACTCAGCTAAATTGACCTGCTTTTCTAAACATACCTAATAATAAAGCTAGTTCTGCATTCAATTTGTGTTGTCTTTTCTGATCATTTGTGTTAAGGTTAATAAGAGCCTCTTGTGAATGTACGTTTATTGCAAATGTTTCTCGGCAGCTTCATCAGGTACTGGTCCAACTGCAGTCTGGAGAAAAGGAGCAGGATTTCTCACTGGCCCCTATCCAGGTGTCCATCAGCGTGCAGCTCTGGAGGCTGCCTGGCTGTCATGAATTCTTGGCTGCTCTGGGTAAGTGCTGAAGCAGACTCAACATGCTGTCTGAAGTATGTGAAGTTATGGTGTTTGTAGCTTTATCAGGTTACATTACATATCATGTGTGCCTTCCAAGTGTGGACTTTGGAGCCTCAGTATCTTTCCCACCCAAACGCAAATCTCTTTCTATCTGTCATCTTTTTTTTTTTTTTTTTTTTTTTTTTTTGTAGGATTTGACCTGTGTGAGGTTGGTCAAGAGGAGGTGGTGCTAAAGACTGGGAAGCAAGCGAACCGCCGCACAATGCACTTTGCCCTGCAGTCTCTGCTGGCCCTGTTTGGTAAGCTTCATCATCGTCTTATTTACCTTTATGATAAAAAAAAACATGCATGTCTCACTGTTTGCATATTGCATATAAACAGCTAAATAGAAACGTCTGCTTCTATTTTATAGACTCCACTGAGCTTCCCAAGCGTCTGAGCCTGGACAGTTCCTCATCCCTGGAGTCTCTGGCCTCAGCTCAGTCTGTGTGCCAGCAGCTGCCTGTGGGCTACACCAATCCTCCCTTCTCCCCTCCATGCCCTGACAGCCTGGCATCAGATGCCATCTCTGTCTACAGCCTGAGCTCCATTGCCTCATCCATGAGCTTTCTGCCACGGCCTGATGGAGCATCAGATGCCACCGGACAGCGTCCACGCCATGCTAGCCTGTTCACTCCGCAGCGTCACTCGGCTGTTCCACGTAGCCGCTCTTCGCCACACGGTGCTGCACGTGGGCACGACGATGATGAGTACCAAGGCTTCAGCATCATCAGCAGCGAACCACTAGGCACCCATTGTGACACACTTCCCCGACCAGCTGGGCATCAGCGTGGCGCTGGCCGTGGTGGAGCTGGCAGAGGGTATGTGGCATCCGTCTCATCCAGAGGCAGCGTCAGCACCCCAACATCACCTGTGAAGACCGCTAGCCTGATACCCAGTGCTAACTCACCCTTTCAGAAGACGGGCAAAGCAGGCAACTCGGACACTGGAGAGTCAGATCAGTCTAGCACCGAGACAGACAGCACAGTGAAATCGCAGGAGGAGCACCCACCTGCACCTGCCGCACCTCTCGACCCACAGGAGCTGGCACAGAAGATCCTAGAGGAGACACAGAGCCACATGCGGGCCGTGGAGACACTCCAGAGGGGCAGCGTTTCAGGGCCAGGTGATGCCCCAACACCAACTGGAGGCTCCGCCTTCCGCTGCTCCGAGACCAGTGCTTTCAGTCGACCCAGCAGTAGAGCTAGCATCAAATCGCAGAAGCTCCAGAAGATCAGCTCGGGTTATAACAGTCCCGCCATGTCAGAGACATCACTGAAGGACAGCAGCCAGCCATCACCCACCTCAGACAGCCTTCATGCCCAGTTCAAGCTTAAATACCCTAGCTCACCTTACAGTGGGCACATTTCGCCAAGCTCAGGCCACCAGTCACCTGCAGGCAGCGCCCCCTCCCCCGCCCTGTCCTATTCATCCACTGGCTCCACACGTTCCAGCCCGGGTGACCTTGACCGCCTCAAACTGGCTGCCATCGATGAGAAAGTGCAAGCCATTCACAATCTAAAGACCTTTTGGGCCAGTGCCACTCAACAGCAGCAGTCTGGACCAATGAGGGCTTTCCATGGTGGAGCAAAATTGAGTGCCTCCCAAAGGGATGTCCTAGGCCTTCTTAATCTGTCCCCCCGCCATGGCAAAGGTCACAACCTGCCCAGCCATGAACTTCAAGACATGGGACTTCAGTCGATGGAGCCCAGCTCTAAAAACCCACCAAATGGTCATCGGAAGATGGAGCCAAAAAGAGTTGCCCCCTCTCCCACGGCTTCCACAGGGAGTAGCCCTGGTTCCCATACCATCAGACTGCCCACAGGGAACGGGTATAAATTTCTTTCCCCTGGGAGATTCTTTCCCTCATCTAAATGCTAAAAGTTCTCTCCTACTTTTGATTTTTTTTTTTTTTCTTCCTGAAATGGTAAGAGTGGAATATTTGGATGCGTGCCATTCTGTTGGAAACACTAGAAAGGATAACACAAACTTATGACCCAGATACGAGCCTGATTTTGTCCACTGTGTCAGCTTGACCAGAGAGCATATAATCCTTATGCTTCCACTTACACTGTAAAAGAACCATTTGATATATGCAGACTGACCTGAGAACTGACGTGTCAGAAAAAAAGAAAAAGATTATACCAAAATGGTATTAGTACAAAAGACGCTTGCTGTTTGTGTTAGTGAAGGACCATGTGGCTTTGACTGGTTTGTTTCATTTGATTTTTTTTGGTTTTCATTTTTAATATAATTATTGTTATTGTTATAATTATGGATTGTAATTGTTATTACAGTTATTTTTTTGTAAATTAAAACAAGTGTTTTGCAATCAGTATTATACATTTTTATATTATTAAAGAGACACACCATGTGCACAAAAAAAAGATGAACAAACATTTTCATATTTTTATTGAAATGGTGAAAAGAAAAAATGCATCTGACCCTGACATCTATGTGAATTGAGTGTCAGTATTAAAGCATGGGTTCTCTTGCTCTTCAGTGATTCGATGTCTTTTTAAGAAAAAAAAAAAAAAAAAAGATTTTGCATATGTTCTCATCCAGAAATATCTCAGTCATTTCTCAGTAAAAAAAAAAAAAAAGTCTCAATAAAAGGGTTTAATTTATTTGCTTGGAGTTCTAAATTTTTTTTACTCATGCTTATTCCCATGCTCTTAAAATGAGAAAGGTATTAAATGTTCTAGTAGATTTTATAAACCATCCATCTATTTTCTAAATAATATCCAACTTCATATTGGACTAGAAAGCAAATGCCCATTTGGCATCATTACCAGATATGTTGTCAAAAGGCGGTATAAAAGAAATCCCGCAGTTTTTTATCAGTGTGCACTGTGACCACCACAGGATCCACCCTGACCTACCGTAATATTATTTGGTTGATGGATTATTCACAGTTTATCAGTTACACTGAGATGGATGTTGGTGTTGCACTGGTTTTCTAGTTTATCTGGCACAATCCTTTACCACATTTAAAGGAGAAATTTACCTTCACCTAGCATCCTCTTTTGTGTATTAGATAATTACACTCTCTGGCCACTTTAATAGGAATATCTATACACTTGCCAATCCAATCAGCCAATGCATAAAATCATGTAGTTACGGGTCAAGAGCTTCAGTTGCCAGATGAGCTGGTTTAAGTATTTCAGAAACTATTGATCTCCTGGAATTTACATGCACAAGATTCTCTAGAGTTTATACAAAATTGTAAGAAGAAAAACAAACAAAAAAAAACATCCAGTAAAGAACAGTTCTGCTGGTGGAAATGCCTTGTTGATAAGATAGGTCAGAGAGGTCAGCTGTAATAACTCAAATAATGAGTCTTTACAACCAATGTGAGCAGAAAAGCGTCTCGGAAGACACAGTGCGTTGAATCTTGATGCAGATGGGCTACAACAGGAGAAGATCACAACAGGTTCAACTGCTGTCAGCCAAATCTAGGAATCTGAGGCTACGGTGGGCACAGACTTTCCAAAACTGGACGGTTAAAGATTGTAAAATTTTGTATTCATTTATAGTTACATTTAATTTTGTGTCATGTTCATGAAACAAGTTAGTTCTGTTTATCACGTGCATTATAGCAGTCATAAACAAGTAAAAATTCATTATGGGGACACAGAGGCTTAATGGTTAGCAGGTTTGCCTCACACCTCAGGGGTTGCGAGTTCAATTCCTGCCTCTGCCATGCGTGATGTGGAGTTTGCATGCTCTCTCCCTGTTTCAGGGGGTTTCCTCCAAGTACACTGGTTTCCTACCCCAGTCCAAATGCGTGCAATGTAGGTTGATTGGCATCTCTAAATTGTCCGTGGTGTGTGAGTGTGTGTGCGATTGTGCCCTGCGGGTTGTTCAAGATGTCCCCCGCCTTGTGCCCTGAGTCCCCTGGGATACTGTAAGCTCCAGGCTCCCTGCGACCCTGTGTATGATCAGCGGTACAGTACATGGATGGATATAATCCACATCCACATTCCAAGTCGTTACTATAAAGTGATAACATGTTTGAACAAGTGTATTAATATAAACCGGTGATTTGCCTTGCAGCCGAACTATTATCTGTGCTGCTGTTGTAGAAAATTAATCAACTTATGACCAATCAGAATCCAGATTTCAACAACCCAGTTCCACACATCAAGCTGTTTTTGACAAGAAATGAATGAATGAAGGCTTAGTTCATTTAACACGATCTCCTTTTGCATAACTTCCACATGTTTCTTCATCTCCTGGGAAAACCTCAGGACGTGTTCAGATTCAAACTTGGCCTTTTATTCTCCCATGAGCGGTTCACATCAGCGTGCTTTTGTGATCCATTAAAGATTTTTACAGTGACCTGGAAGGTGCTGAAGATCAGCCAATCACAAGATGCGGGAGGCGGAGCGAAGCCTGTTGCTCTGAAAGGTGACGTACACTTCCTGGCGCATGCGCAGACGGGTGGCGAGAAGATGGTGATCATCAAGGAGTAGTGAGTTGAAGTGTTATAGTTCTAACTAAGTTGCTCTCGTTTGGGGCGTGCGCGCTGCCTTTCATTCAATGTGGTGTACATGAGGTGTAACATGTGCTCGTTTTTTTTCCATATATAATATATATTTATATATATATGCTCTTGTTTGTTTTTTGGTGTCGCTTGTTTGAGAGGGTTGCCTCGGGTGGTGAAGGTGGATACCGGCTTGTTTAAGGCCCAGCTTAGCCGCATTAGCATCCTAACCCTTGCTAGCATGCTAATTCTGTCAGTGAGGAAGGGTGAGGAAGGAAGCCGAAGGGTGAGAGGGAGAGAGAGAAAGCTCATTTTAGCCGAGCTTTCCAGCTTGGAGTCGTGAAGCCGTACGCTGTGAGAGCTTAGAAAGCATATAAATATAAATAAAACGTCGCGACAGACATTGAGTTCCACGGGAAATGCGGCTTTTTATAACTTTTTTTCCCAGTCGCGCTGTCTGTCAGTCTGATTGTGAAGCCGCGAAAACGAAACTAGCGGTTTAACTGATTCCTAGCTACCATTCAAATCATTAGGTAGGGAATAAACAACTTCTCGTGAGTTATTGGTGTTTTCCCCCGTTTTATCGTCAGGGCTAAGCTAGTCATTTATTAGCAGTTTGTTCGGGCTACTAAGAAAACGTGACGCAAACATCGCCTCCAGCATTTCCCTGTAGATTTACATGGTGTGCACACTTAAACTAATTATATTCACTTGAGTCCCTCAGGGAGAGTTCGCAATTCCTCTTTGCAAAAACTGAATTTTTATTTATTAAAACACACTGCAGCTTGACATAAATCCAGATGTACATTTAGATCCCAAACTGAGTGGCGACAGCGGAAAACCAAACAAAAAAATACAGCCCCAACAAAAACCCCTCCCTGAAGCGCCATGAAGAAGAAACTTTTAAGAGGAACCAGACCCAAAAGGGAACACATCCTCTTCTAGTGGGGTTATGAATCATTCCTTTTTTGCTATAAAGTCATACAGTATAAAGTGTGTCGTGGATGTTCAGTATGAGCTTCCTTCATTGATTTGATTATGAAAGTCAGTGTAAAGGAAGAGGGTGTGTTCAAGGTTAGCCCATATCCTGGTTGCAGAAAGTTTTTCCAGCATGTGGCATTAAAAAAAAACCCCAACATAATAAAATAATTAATCCGGCTCAGCTCTATATTTCATGGCCGTATTTCAATCTACATTTATTTGACTTTTTCATTTTTTCCTCCAAAGTTCTACTCTACTCCTACACCTCTTTGTGTTGGACCAGTGTCTCGCTCGCTCGCTCTGAAGTTTCCTGGAACGTTGCAGTTTGCATGCTGTGGTTTTGAGCTTGTACAGCGTTGACGTGGCCTGTGGTCTGGATTTTGATTATTCGTAAAATAAATAACCAGCATTCGAGCTTTGCGATCAGAAAGCCACGCGTTCGGCCGGGCTCGGGGTTCCGTGCGTGTGTGAGATGAGCTCTTTCTTCACCATCGTCACACAAGATAGGTTTAGGATTAAATGACGCAGCTCTTTATTTACTAGTTGCTTCAAATTCATGTCAAGTTTGAAAGTTTTTTTTTTTTGTTTTTTTTTTTTAAGCCCAGAATTATTCCACAGGCTCCAAAATCTGGTCCTGTAGGACCCTTTTCTTGCACATTTGAGTGTATTCGCTGTTCTAACACACCTATTATAACCTTTATAACATTTAATATGTGTAATGAGCTGGACAGTTCAATCGTGTGTATTAGACAAGAATTAAAAACACTCCGATGAGTTTCTCCAGGACCAGGTTTGGGGAAACCCGTGTTCCCTCTTGTCGTGTTTAATATGACTGTAATTGATGACTTGAACTGTGTCATTTGAACTGATACTGTAACTGTGTGTGTATTTCTCATTCTGTTCTCTGTGTTTTATTGCACAGCCGTGTGGTCTTGCCATGCTCGGTAGAAGAGGTGAGTGTTCTGCTTCTTATCTCTAATTTGACATTTTCTTATCCCCAGTAATGTCAAAAGAGACTGATAATGATGATGTAACAGTTTAAAACCAAAAAAGCCTTCACGTTACATTTCCTGTGGTGTTTTTTTTTGTTTTTGTTTTTTTGTTTTTTTTGCACAGTCCTGCAGTAACTGCAGTGTTTCCTAAAAGTCTCCTGTCATACCGAAAAACCGCCTTTTATTTAGCAAAATGTCTTTAAAAGTTTGCATAATTTTTTTGGATATCCTTTAAGAATGCCTTGGACAAAAGAAGAACATACTAAAATCGTTTTCACGGTTGGATCGGGAATCTGTCGCAAGGTTGTGATGGATTTTAACAGGAAACACAGCGAGCACGTCACTGTCGCCAAACTTATTAACTAATTCAGAAAGACTGGAAGTGTTGCGGACCGACTAACATCCGTTGACGAAGACACGACTGACGTGCTCTTGACATAAATAGTCCCCTATGTATGAAGACTTTTGGGACCACGTGTATTTGAAGTGTTGAAAATTCCATTCAAATATACAATGCACCTAACTGTAAATTTGCTGGAACTTTTTCTTGGGGGGGAAAAAAATCAAGCAAAATGTGAAAGAATCACCAAAACTAGCACTTCGTCAGATCACTCACAGGTCCCAGTGTGTGTGTGTGTGTGTGTACCGCAGGTTACATTTAACACAAGTTCAC
This sequence comes from Ictalurus punctatus, assembly GCF_001660625.3. NCBI lineage: Eukaryota > Metazoa > Chordata > Actinopteri > Siluriformes > Ictaluridae > Ictalurus > Ictalurus punctatus. The sequence continues at coordinate 6,495,037 of NC_030431.2, read as the reverse complement.
TTGTGTGCGGTGGAGAAAAGCTGGTATTAGACGCCCCGTGGCCACATGTCGGCCATGCGCAGGATTTACATCTACATGCTCCGAGTGGAACGCTTGAGGGCTGAGCTTAATGGATTACAGATTTCACAGCATAAACATTCAGCTACAATTGTGTTTCCCTACTGTTTACTGCTGTGCTAATTTGCTAACAGTTGCCATGACTGAAGTAGCACTTTGTACCAGTCTTTGTGTAAGATGAGAACGGTTCAAAAGAGCCTGGTTTATAATGTAATCTGGCCAATATGCTTTGTACTACATCTAAATGAATCTGTTGTTTACCCCAAAGCAGCTGTCCATTTCTCTGGCTTCACTATGATTTGGTATTGACAAGGGTACTATTGTATCTCCAAATCACAGAATGTAAAAAAAAAAAGCCGGCTTTCTGTACCATAGCCTGTGTGCTATCACACCACACTGTCAAACAATACAGAGACTTGTATGAAAGTGCAGGCCCCTGTTCTTAATTACGATAGACCCATTAAATGCACAATTATGTTCATTTTTTTGTCTTTTACAGCCCCAAAGCCTTTACCTTGTACCTTACACGTGGATTTTATGTGAGAGGTGACAGTTACAGTTACATGCTTAAGTGCACTGATTTTTACTCGGCTGAATGAAACAATCAGTAAACGACATGCAGGTTTAATCGATCTATTTGTATTGCAGCCTGATCGTTGCCCGTATTTGTAGCCTTTAGTCTGTATTTGAATGTCAGTCTATTTGTTTGTTTCTTTTGACCACAGATTTCCTTGATGGTCTGATGGTTGAAAGACTTGATGGTTGCAAATGATACGAGAATTCCATTTTAATAGGCTTGTAATTGTGTTGTCTTTTTTTTTCTTCACCCGACCGCACAGTACCAAGTGGGCCAGCTTTTCTCCGTGGCTGAGGCCAGCAAAAACGAGACCGGTGGCGGAGAGGGCATCGAAGTGCTGAAAAATGAACCGTATGAAAAAGAGGGGGAAAAAGGACAATACACGCACAAGATCTACCACTTAAAAAGGTTGGCGAACTGTTAATTTTAATAAAAAAATTAAAAATAACTCTTGGCAGTGTATCAGCTAAAACAGAGGTAATGTGATGCAGTAACTCACCATTACTCTTCTCACACGGTTTACATGTATAAATTATTTTATACTACAGCACTGTTGGATTCTGGAGTTTAACAGTAGTTCTGGATGCAAGACAAATCACAACTTTATATTAATGCATTCGTTCTAATGTTATATTTCTATAGTAACAGCACAGGGCTTGTATCATCGCCACGTAATCTAAGCCTAAAAACAACCAGATTCAAAATCTGTTATTTAACAAAGACAGCGTATAATGTGGAAAGTTATTTGTTAATAAATAAGAAAAAAATCGCAATTGCTGGTGGATGAAAGAGGAATAAAAAAAGAAAAAAACTTCGGGACTCCTTGGCTTGTCGTTCTTTTTTGTTATATAATGTGTGTGTATTATTGCAATGCGATTCTAGTCTGTGTGTGTGTGTGTGTGTGTGTGTGTGTGTGTGTGTGTGTGTTTGTTTGTTTTTTCCAAAGTAGGAATTCATCCTATAAAACAGTGATGTATGATTGTGAAACTGCAGCTTCGGTCATAAAACGGGGGACAAAAAGAGGAACTGCTGTAATGATGTGATCGCTGTTCTCTAATCTGTGTCTTTCTTTTTTATTGCCACAGTAAAGTGCCTGGTTTTGTGAAGATGATCGCACCAGAGGGGGCTCTAGTATTCCATGAAAAAGCCTGGAACGCCTACCCATACTGCCGCACTAGTATGTTTTGCCTTCAACCCAGTCACACACCCTTTTAATCTCTCAAACCTGTGTAAACTCTAATCACTTGGTACTAAAGCTAGTATTTTACTATTTTAAGAATTTGTCATGAGCCTCTGGAATCAAATACTCTGTTAAATTTGGTTCTTATGGATGTAAATAACAGTAGCGTAGTTTCCAGTGACTGGTTTTGAATTATGAAGTACTGTCCAACTAATGACTGACTTATTTTTTTATTATTTTTTTTTCCCCCTTCTGTATTTATTTATTAATTTTATTTCTTTCTGCCACATTTCCTGCTTGCTGCATCATTGGCTTCAGTTGTGACGGTGAGTAGTGTTAAATTTTACAGTCTGGCGTCAATGACTTCTTTTAGATTCACTTGCAGTTTGTATTCAGTTTGAATTGAAAGGTGTAGGTACTTAGATTACGTCTTACTGTAACCCCTGCTTTTGCAGAATGAATACATGAAAGATGACTTTATGATCAAAATTGAGACATGGCACAAACCAGATATGGGCTTCACGGAAAATGTAAGTGATGACAAACACTTCAAAACACACCAACTGCTGCAGTATTATTCCTTTCATTCAGTCTGGTGTTTTTTTTGTTTTGTTTTTTTAAACCCTGAACCGATTTCTTAATTATCATTACCTGACTGTTTTCATGTTCTCTAACTAGGTACACGTGTTGGACCCGGAGACGTGGAAGACAGTTGAGGTTGTGCACATCGACATAGCAGATAAATCACAAGTGGAGTCTGGAGTGAGTCCACGAATATTCAATAATGATCACTTATTATTAGTCATTTGTTAAATGTGTATTATTTTGTAGATAATAGACTAGTTCAGGCTCTACCGGATTCACCCAGTAGTTGCTGTGATTATTTTTTGAATTCTGACATAAACCGATACGATACAACGTACAGCAGGCATAAACAAACTCTGATGCTTTTTACCCATTTCTGTAAAGTTAACCTTGCTTATTAAACCAGTAGCAAGGAATTGACTGTTATTGGGAAATTGGTCCTGCTCCAAAGAAAGTCTAGAGGCTAAAGAAATGTTTTGGCAAAAATTCAAACTTGGTTTTCTCTTCACCCCAGTTGTTGTCATTCAGCCAAGACATGTTTGAGTTTAATGATTGCTTCTTTAGTTTTGCACTGGAGCTGTGGAGCTGATTCAGCGAGTAAGTAAAGGAAGTATGCACATCATGGACAAAATCCTTTGTTGTAAATATATATGCCTACAAACGTGAAATATCTGCCTCAGAACTCTCTAATCTAGTTTGTAAATAATGTCCCACAGCCATGCTGGTGATTTTAAATACAGTAGCATTGGTGAAAACCGAAGACACAAAACATACATTGTCTGCTTGGCTGCATGTGGGCTAAATGGAAAAGTGTGTTAATTTTCTTTTGGTGCTACCACCATTCGGTTCATTGTGTTCCTGCTTCCTAAATGACCTTTTTTTTTTAAAATTATTTTTGAGTAAAGGGGTGACTAGAGCTCGAAGGATTGCGGTATATTCTTGCTTTCTATCGTTAATGATTTAAGTGGATCAGTTTTGGGGCAGGGTTAATCCTAGTTGCCATCTGTGCAAGGTATTCGGTGTACAGGTCTTGGAGATTAAAAGGCAGTGTGTGTGACCGAGTATGTTTGTTAAGAGTAGATGAAAATCCGAATATGTCTACTCTCTGATATGGCTAATCTCTACTTTATTGCTTTTTTGTGTATTATTATTATTATTATTATTATTATTATTATAAAAAATTAAAAAGAAATGTTACTATGCTTAGATCTCAGATCAAAGTTTATACATGTGAGAAAATAATGCGGTGGTGTGTCCTGCAGGACTATAAACCGGACGAAGACCCCGCACTCTTTCATTCGGAGAAGACTGGGCGAGGTCCACTAGGCCCAAACTGGAAGGTGTGAAAACTGCTACTGTTTTTTTATTTGTTTTGTTTTGTTTTTGTTTCCAGTCACTTTCATAGTGTGTATATTTCAAAGATGATGCATAGTAACTGCTCACTTTAATAGAAACACCTGTACACCTATAAATTCATGAAATTCATCAATCTGAGGGCAACAGCACAATGTGTGAAATCAACCCCATCAGAATGGGCATAACGTGATCTCTGTGATGCTGACCATGATATTGTTGTTGGTGCCAGATGGGACCGGCTTGAGGATTTCAGAAACTGCTGAACTGGAATTTTCACTCGCAACCGCCTTTAGACTTTACCAGAATTGTGTGAAAAACACAAATTGAACAGCGGTTCTGCAGGCGGAAACAGCTTGTTGCTGAGAGAGTTCAGAGGACAATGGCCAGACTGGTCTGAGCTGACAGGAAGACTATGGTAACTCATAACACAGGAGATCCCAGGAGATCAGCAGTTTCAGAAATACCCAAACCAGCATGCAACGGTCAAAGGGTCACATTTTTCCCCCTATTCTGATGTTTAATGTGAACATTAAATAAAGCCCTTAACCTGCATTATTTTATACATTGTGCTGCTGCCACATGATTGGCTGAGTGGATAATTGAACAAATAAGCAGTGTGCAGAAGTTCCTATTAAAGTGCCGGGTGAGTGCATGTGTCCATAGGAGTGTGTGATATGACACAATGTCATGCTACTTAAAGGTTTTTAAAGGCTGCTAACAGGTTGTGAAGGAGACACTCATTTTAGTGGGTGGGTGGTTGTCAGTGCCACTTGAAACTCAATGGGACACAACTTTCTTGGGTCTAAATTAGTTCTTTAATACATTGCCATCATATCGTCCAGTTTACGTCTGACTGTTTCACGTTGCTGTTTAGATTGTAGGACTTCTGACCTCCATTTATGTGCCGGATAATTCGACTGATTTTTTTTTTTTTTAATAGGCAGAGCTCAGTGCAAAGACGGACACTCCACGAATGTGTGCATACAAACTCGTCACCGTCAAGTTCAAGTGGTGGGGCCTTCAAAGCAAAATAGAGCAGTTCATCCACAAAGTAAATATGAGCATTCACTCACTCTCTTTTTGAAACTTTGTTTTTTCTAGTCTGCTCAAAAGCAGGGTCTTCTGAAGTGTTGTATGATGTTCTCTATGTGCACTTCAGCAAAGGTACTCCGAGGTTCCTGTGTCGTTTAAGCCGTAGCTTGTTTATCGTTGCAGTCCTTGAGAATGTTCAACACGCCGTAGCTGTGTCGTGTTGATTTTGAATGAACGGAATTGACTTTTATCTGCTCTTCTCTCTGCAGCAAGAGAAAAGGATCTTCACCAACTTCCACCGGCAGCTTTTCTGCTGGATCGACAGGTGGGTGGAGCTCACCATGGAGGATATCCGGCGGATGGAAGCCGAGACACAGAAGGAGCTAGAGGAGGTAAGACCTGTTTCCAGAACAGTATTTTCACATTTAAAAAGCACTGAAACGGGTGTAACGGTAGTATTATTTGGTGTCTTAATAGTGCACCATTACATTACGTGAGTGCAGGCATTTATGTGGGTGACCTCCACATTGTTGCTCCAAGTGCGGAATGACTACAGCTGATTACTACATCAACAAACCTCTGTCGACTGCAACCACTGCTAATAAATTCAAGCAGTCCTAGGGTGGCCTGACTTGGCTGCTGATTGGGGCCTGATGGTACATGTAGCGTGTGGTTAAGGTGTCTACTTCAGTCTTTGTTGTTGTAAATGTAAAATGTGTTGCTGTCCAGGAGCAGTTAAATCTCATGCAGTTTGTGCTTTGTCTAGTAACACCGTGCTTAATAATTATATTGCATTTTCAATACACGATCTTAGCTATGACTTTAGAATATTGGGGGGGGGGGGGGTGTTTTTGTTTTTAATCAAATTCATGAGTTTTGTTGTTAATCGGTTTCCAGTTGTTATTCGGCCCTAGTTTTGAATTCTGCTAAATTACCAGTCAGCTTTATAATACTGTGTGTTTAATCATTAACACGTCCATGTTTTCACAACAGGTCTTAACTTAATGAGAAACGCACACTTTGGCACTTTAAAGGACTTGCAGATCTGCTCAGTATTGTTTTCTTCTTCTGGTTGCCACTGGCCACTCTATAATATTCTCTATTTTCAGTGTATGTTTTTGTTGAACGTAACCCAGCACAATGAAGGCTGGTAATTGGCCCAGCTTCTTCCTGTCAGCCTGTTAGAAATGCAATCCAGCCGTGCGGCCCCTCCAAAGCCTGACGCACTCTGTGATCATTTTCAGCACAGAGCCAAGGAAAACCACAGACTTTTCCACTCCTTGGGAACTATTGATCAATACTCTCTCTTCCAAAGGCCCAAGGCGTAGTCTGGTATTACTTGAACTCTAAGCAGTAGTTTGCCAAAATTAATAGGTAATATTGATTCTCAGATGGTCAACTTTCAGTCTCATTAGTCCCATTCTGTTATTATTTAAGTTTTAAAAATGGACGTTTTTTCCCCCTCCTGTGAACGTGGCAAATATGATGGAGTTGGAGCCGAGGTACTAAGCCCTAACATTGAACAATTTGTTTCTCTGCTACTATACCTCTGCCAAGTTTAAACTGTGCTGATTTTGCCTAATATTTAATCTGATAGTTTAGTTTGGCTTTGTCTCCCAGACCCAAGATCTTCCAAGTGCTGCTTTTCCAAAGCCTATTTGAGAGTTTGATGTTAATGATGATGATGTCCTCCCCTTTCTGTAACCCTTTCCTCTTTAAACCAACCAGGAGTGTTAAAGCGACGTCACTGTTTTGTGTGTGCTAACGAGCTTCTGTTTTGTATGTAGATGCGCCATAAAGGCAAAGTAAGAGGCACAACAGCAGCTGAAGATTAGGGGTTGGCCATCTGATAGGCATACAGGTGGAACGAGATCCGTAAGTTTGCCAGGACTCGTGGCGTCCGTGTTTTGCGTGCTCATCGCTTGCAATCACTCCTTCCTTAATGATTTCACTCGTTTCCAAGCACTGTCTCCATTTAGGTTTACCACCAGCAGGAATTAGGAATACATCAAGACACCAGCTTACAAGAAGGGGTGTCATGAAAAGCCTCTGTCATGTTTAAAGATTAGTCAAAGCAGTGATTATTCCCTAGAGAGTGCTTAAGGCCGCCAGACGTGTTGGAGTGTTTGCCAAGGCCAAGAGAACCTGCACCACCCAACAGGAAAAATCAGAAACAGAGGTCTGAGCTCATCTACTGATCATAACTTCAAAAAGATCAGGGAAAAAATTGGATCAGCGATCGTTATGAGAGAGCACAAGTTGTAAGTCCTGCGGATCACAGTTTAATGTTTTCAATAGCAGAACATGACTGATCCAGCTATTCAAGACCTCAGGAGCTGAGAAAACTTCAGAAAGCTTTATTGGAGCAGGGAAAATTTGGGCGAACAAATAGTACTTTACAAATAGTAATTGACAACCATTGAGTTACAAGTTTATGTTCTTACTTTAGCCTTGTGAACCACAATGGAGGCAGTCACTCCTCTACAATCCTCAGACTGCTTGTACATGGTGCCAAGCAAGTAAACTAACAATCATTGTCTTCCTATCTCTGTCTTCTTCCTTTTGAGATTTTGTGACTCAACCTTTTTCCTCAACCACATGTCTTTTTTTTATTATTATTTTTATATGTATATATAAATCTCACATTCAGTATGGAGAGACGATGCTCCGCTCTGGCAGTGCCATAATTTTCTGTCTACAGGCTCACTATACTAACAAACGCTCTATTTCTTAGGAAGGAGTTGAATGCTTGGGTACGTTACACTGGCTTCATATTTGATCTGTTGTTCCTCCTTCCTCTTTTCAGCTGTTCATTGTCCCCTTTTCAGCTTTCTCTGCTCCAGTGCTTACGAAGTTTGTCTGGTGTCTGTTACTAATCATCCATTACTAATTTTTTTTTCTTTTTTAATTTGCAAAATATGAAATGTTTATCTTCAGTGGTCTGTGTGAGTGTACTGTGTACATTTCATTCTCTTTGAAACCACTTGTGGTCTTACAGATGCGATGCTGAGGTAGGTGTGAGAGAAGATCTGTTCAGCTCACTGTTGGCACATTAACTCATACAGGTGCCAAATGATGGAATGTATAGCATATGTGTCCCAAAATGTACAACAGCTCCAAATATCAGTGCTGCTCAAAATAGGCTTGCTCTTTGCCCTTCACATTTTTCACCTACACCCCCCCCCGTCTCTTTCAGCTTCGTAAAACCGGTCAGGTACGAGGCACCAGTGCTGCTCATGAACAATGAGGCAAAACTAAAGAATCCTGCTGCAATTTACTGTTGAAGGAATGACGATGCGACACACAAGCGACGATGGCCTGTGGCGTGTTCGAGTCCTCCACCAGAGCGATGGGAGCATCCTAAACGATCAGTAGTACTGTAGCCATGTCAGCATCTTACTCAGCACACCAAACAGCCTCACACTGACACAGAGACTCTCACACCTATAATCTACTTGCCTATAATGACTTTATTGGAGAATGGTAGAACTTGTGCTTTGGTACTGAAAATTTATTGGATTATTTTAGAAATAACTACGGTTTAGTGATATTCCTGCAGCAGAGTTTAAAGGAGTTGGACCAATTTTAACTGTTTATGGTAATATCCCAGTGTTAAATGTAGGTCTTGAGGGTTTTTTTTTTTCTTGCTGTTGTCTCGCCATTTAAACTTTTTTCTTTTTCTTTTTCTTTTCACCCTCACATTTTTCTCTTCTCAGATTAAGCACTTGTCAGTGGGTTGAGGTGTTTTAATTTTTTCATTATTAGTAATAATCATGGTTATATTTTAGCCTGTTATTTAGTGGACTATAATAGCTTTGTCTTTGTTGTTTTTTGTTTGTTCTAGAAAATATTATGCTGTTGCATGAAGGGAGTAATCTGCAGCTAGAAAAGCAAGTGCACGCTCACACACGCACACAATTTGCCATCAATCATTCTGTCACATTGGGTGAAGCGCACACACAGACCATATAACCTCTTTGGTTAGTGGCTTTGCATGAGTTTAGCTATGCCATGACGGAGCAGGTGTTTTTTGTTTTGTTTTGTATCCCTTCCCCCCCTCCTTCTGGAGATCTTCCTGTCCTCAAAGGGGCCTCCGTCCTCAGCACTGAACGGAGTGTAGATTCAGGCCGTTTATTGGAGCGTTGATTCCTTTCAACGATTCAGACTAACTACCAGTGCAATTACTGCTGCTTTTTCTAGAGCTCTTAGAGATAGTGGTTTGCTGCTAGATCTCGAATGTCCATGAATTTATTAGTGCTGGCTGAAATGCTCATCCTCCAAGATCAAGAGTCAAGATTTTTTAGAGCTCCTAAAAATAAAGAAAAACTACTTCGAAGCTTCATGCATGTATGCTTCAAATTTATATATATATATAAAACCCTACCTGAAACAGGCCTTCTGTGTGACCCCTCTCATGTCCGCTTTCAGTCTGGTGTCTTAAATCGCATTAGCCAGCGTAGCAAAAAAACCAAAACAAGAACCCCAGTGGTTAGCTTTCTTGCACTGGTCACGCAAGAGACCGAACCTGCTATACATATACAGGGCTTTTTTGACGTTTCCTCTATAACGTGCTTTAAATAGAATGTGTACAGTTTTCTATCATAGAGACTTTAAGAGATTGGTGATATTACATTATTTCATTATGTTCACGGGGAGGTGAGGGAGAGAGACACAAAGCTGTACAAGATTTTTAAGCGTAGAATACTTTTATATTTTGTAGTCTGAGTGATCGGCCACAGGAAAGGTGTACCTGATGATCTGTAACCCTCCCAAGCTTCTCACTTCTCCTCCTATTGATATATAACAGACATTTATTGATGGGACGTGTTCAATTTGAAATGAATCTTTTTGACACAATCATTAGATCTGTGTATTTTTTTTCTTCTTCTTTTCTTTTTTTTATAGAGTAACCCAACATGTTTACACTGTTGTGAAATTTGAATGAATTGCTGGAGTTGGCAGCATCTTTTTCAGGTTCAGTCACTAGGTGAATGCCAGCCTCAGTGCTATCAAAAGTTCAGTTTGAATGCAGAAACTTCTCTCGTAGGGCTTTGTTTACTTGTTTCATTGCGCATCACAGTTCAAGCCATGAGGAAATTCCTCTAAATCCGGATTGATTGATCAGTGCACTGTATGTGTTTGTCAAGCTTAACATGAGACTCGTGGAGAGGCTGGAGTACTATCATACTGTTAGAGTTTCTCAAACTCTTTTGTTCACTTTATACACTGAACACACTCTAGTGGTAGGGAGGAAATGAGGGTTTTGAACATGAGGATGATGTATAAATCAGATATACTGTAATCATGTGATCATAATGGAGAATTTGAGGAAACTCTAATTTAGTTTTGTGGTCAGTTGAATTTCAGGGGAAAGATCAGTGAATGTATAATTACATTTTTAAATTATTTTTTTTTAAATTGGACAAAAAGGTCTAGGTAATGCAGCTGAATGGAACTGAATATGTAATAAATTTCTCAAGTCTCTTTTCTCAGTCCTGACATCTTTTTTTTTCTTGACGTGCTTTGCTACACGAGTTGACGTGGAGGGGTGTGTGTCCACTAGATGGCGCTGTGTGGCTTTAGCAGACATCCTCATGCACATTGCGTTTTCTAGCAGTTTTAAATATGAACTTTTAAGAAATATAGCGCAATACATAATATTCTGCATTATCGTATATCACATTAAATTTTACTGTTTATTTATGGGAATGATGTATACATTATGCACAGCTTGCCATTTATTTCTTCATTTCAGTGCTTTGCATAAAGTTTAGCAACGCCATGACATGAGACGTAATCTGTGCGCATATATATATATATATATATATATAATAATATAAAAATCGATACACTGGGGGGTATTTACAAGTAGATAATCTCACCCATGCATTCCCTTCGCCTCCAGTTCAGATTATACACTGGTTTTCCTTTGCATCCGTGTGGGCGGGGCTTGATGCAAACCCCGCCCCATGCGCACGGACGCCGCGTCCGTATTGGTGATCACGCAGCGCTGGGATAGATGAGGGAATGTCAAACTTGTTGCCGACTGTAGAGGTAAACACATAAAGAAAATCGGGACAACATAAAGATGAACGGTGCGTCCATCAAGACCCTCGCGGGTTTTAAACAGAGCGAGCCGCCGCTCTAACACGCGAGTAACCGGGACTTGAGCGTCCACCTCGCCGCGCTCCGTTACCGGGAATCCGGTGACAAACCGCCGTGTTCCGGACATTCAGCCTGCAGGCGAGAGCCGCGCGCGCACGGACTGTTCCTCGACTCCACAATGAGACAAGTTTATCTTCGTGCAGACGCAAAAATGACAAAGATGGCGGAGTAAACAAGCTCTTCCACATTTCGCAACATCTCTGCTCGGCTTCTGCGCGTTTGGGAGCCTGAGGATGGGTCGTGTGCCGCTCCGCGCTGCGCCGGTTTCACTGCCGCTGCCTGCAGCCTTATTCCCCGCGAAGTCCCGTTAGTGAAGCTCTTCTGAACATGTGCGTTTTTCAGGCTTTTATCTTTAAGCTCGTGTGTGTGTCCTCTTCCTCAACAAAAGGACCAAAGTTTTTCTCGCTACGTCGATTTTACGGCGCCTGCCCTCTGTTTGGGGCATCGGAGGTACTTCCAACTAATTTCACATCTAGTTCCTTTACACCATATCATAAATAATGATCTAGAATTATTATAAATATATATATATATACACTATGCTCAAACAACGATTTGACATTCATATTTTAAAACTATTTTATACCCCAGCCATTGCTTCTCAGATCATTTGACTAGTGACTTATTTTTTTTCTTTTTCTTTTTACCTGTTAACAGCATGGACCTGTTTGGAAAAGAAGAAATTAATAAAAAAGTGAACATTTTGGAATACAGAAAATGGGATTAGTGATCATTTTGGATTATTTCCATTGATTTTTTTTTTTTTGTATTATCTGTGTGCTGATTGTGGGCTTTATGAACAGTAATTGCACAAGCCTTGTGCACAGTAACAATGAACACTAACTATAACAGTTCTGGATTTGACATGAAAGCACCATCAGTAGGTGTAGAGCCAGTATTGGGCCCTTTGAACGAACCCCCCATGCAGGGTATCGGCTTCACGTCGGGGAGAGAGCAGTATGGATTCCAGCCTCACAGCCATGGAGATATGCTCAATATCGGACTACAGCAGCAGCATCAGCTCCATATGCCGCTGCCTTTCAACAACCAACAGCTTAATCCTGACCAGCCTTCACACCCCTACCAGGATGGGGTCACCTCCTGCCTGCATGGGGACAGACACGTTGGCTTCAGTGGCAGCAACACAGGCCACCAGCACATGTTCGAGACAGAATTCAATCATTTCACAGAAGCTCAGACGCGAGAATGCCTCTCGCAGCAGCAGCAGCAGCGGCTAGCCAGCATGCCTGATTATCAGCTCCACGGCCATCCTAACGGTAATCACGCCGTTCCGGCCCCGTGTTTGCCTCTAGACCAGTCGCCCAATCGGGCCGCGTCCTTCCATGGTCTCCCATCCTCCTCTCCCGAAAGCAATAGACTGGAGCACTATAGACTTTTCCCACAGGGAAGGGTAGCGGGATCTCAATACTGTTACCCATGCGATCCTATCTCTGGACATTTTGATATGGCCGGATTTTCTACTCCTGACTCCACTGAACCCAAATTGTCCTATTGTGAAGCAGGGAACCAGATTGTCGGAGGTAATTTCCCAACCTTCAATCAAAGCGGCTCACGGGCTCCTATGATTGGCGGTTCTAAAGTCGATCAGCAACTACCTCAGCAAAACACTTATTCGGAGAGGTTTGGGAACAGGGGGAAATTGGAACCAGGGGTCAGTCCTAGACATCACCTCATGGCCCAACAGAGAGCAGGACCCATGGCTAGACAGAACCCTGGCTCCCCTGTCCTTCCCCGGTTGTACCACACGCCAGAGTTTGTTCCAAATAGTCCGGACATGCAAAACAATAACGTAGTGCTCCATGGTCAGCATGGCCAGTTGGATCATCCCATACACAGATTAAATAACCACAACATGCATCCGTTTGGGGAGCCCATGTTTAATCCCCAATTTGGACCTCAGCCACCCCATCAGCAGCATCTCAACTCTTTCCCCTATTTAAATATGGCCAAGAGGCCACGGTTTGACGCCCCAAATGGCTCTGCTGGGGAGAACTGTCGCCCCCTGAGAAGTGGCTTACATAATCGCCCAGGCCTTGAGAACCACCTCTCCCCCTCTGCCTTCCCTACTCCCATGGGGGAATTCACAACTCACGTGACGGATGGTTTTCAATCAGGCCCCCCACCGCTGAGCTGTGGCTCACATCAACAGCAGCCACTGGCTCGCCAGCAAAATGCAGCCATGATGATCAAACAAATGGCATCTAGAAACCAGCAACAGAGAATGAGGCAAACAGACCTGCAGCCTATAAGTCAGCATGGGGATGTTACACAGAATGGCATGGTCCACAGAGGACCGATTGGTGGCATGTCTCATTTGAATTTTGACAAGAAAAATAATTTTCATGGAAACTTTGATACTCAGAACCACCACCTACCTCACGAAAACTCCTGGTTTTCTGACCCACATCAGCAATGTAGGGAAACTAACATTCATGGAATGGAGCAATCACAAAATGGACATGATATTTTTCGATCAGGGGTCACAACTGTACAGATGCAGTCTTTAAATTCACCAGGGCCACAAAATCAGTTTGAAAATAGCATGAACAATCCTTTGCAGGTACAGACATCTGATGATGGAACAATGCAGCCAAACGCACCCATGAACAGGAGACAGGGTGAATTTGGAGGAGCCGCTATAAGACGTCAGCACAGTTTCCCTCCTGGGGGCCCAAATCAACAGGGAACCCCTCAAAGCAATCCTCCCGGTTTCAACTCCTCACCAGGGAACTATCCCTCCCATCCTGAGTACATCTCCAGCCAGCACCTGTCAGTCAATAAGCTTGGGGCCCTCTCTTTGGGGAATTTAAACAAAGCAAGTACAAAAGACAGTGTGTTTGGCCAAAGCTGTCTGGCGGCTCTCTCCACTGCCTGCCAGAATATGATTGCCAGTCTGGGGGCCCCAAACCTCAATGTGACTTTTAATAAGAAGAGCCAAAATGAGGCCAAACGCAAACCAGGTCAGGTGGAGAAGGACATAAATAGCAGTGGCAGTGTTGGGGCTTGTGGCCCAGGAGCAGAGTATTTCCAGAGCAGTGCTTCTCAGAATAGTCAGACGCCTTGCTCTGGGAATAACAACAATGCAGCAGCGGGTCAAAGTGCTCTGGGCCAGATGGCGAAAAGGGAAGCTGCCACCCTCTCCCCAGACAACACTGTGGATTCTGGGAATGAAGGTAAAGGAGCAATCGGCAACGGCCGCGGGAGAGGGAAGAGAAGACGGGACAGTGGACATATAAGTCCAGGAAATTTCTCCCCATCATGCAGTAACAACCCTGTGGTTAGTCCAGGCCAGCAACCAGCATCTTTGGGCATGGGTGCTGAGGGCCGAGGCAGAACACCTGAAAGCGTCCTTGTCTCCCCTTCGTTCGGAAAACCTGACCTTACAACCTCAGTGGATAGTGGAATTCAAAGCATGGGCAAGTCTGATGGCGTTTCACCCTGTATGGATTATCTAGATGATGCTAGCCCTAACTACGGCAATGAGGATGTTAGGACCAACAGAACCAGCCTGAAGTGCAGTTCGGACAATAGGAGTGGCTATCCTGACACGCCTTGCATGGAACAGGTGAGGACGCCACTGGACAGTTCAGCCCAGGACGAGGTGCATCCTCTAGAGATTCTTCAGGCTCAAATCCAGCTGCAGAGGCAGCAGTTTAGCATCTCTGAGGACCAGCCGCTTGCAGGAAAAACTGGCAAAAAGCCAGACTGCCAGTCTGGACTTAACGGAGACTGTGCCATGGCAAGCTGCAGCCCAGAGCCTGGCAAGGGCACTGTGAATACCATTGACCTTGACTCTCTCATGACAGAGCAACGTGCCACCTGGTATGGCCCTAGCAACAAGGCTCTGATAGAGGACTCTAGGAATGGCAAGTGCATGGGATTCTGGGACAGAGCAAGAGGCCAGAGTGACAACAAAGAAGGTAAACACAATCGACTCTCAGTGAGAGCATGATGAATTGGTGGTTTTATGGGCTGTTGAATTTACTGTGATGACTTAATGGCTGGATAATGAACAACTTTAGGTAGCTTAACCTCTAGGGGTTTACAGCTAATCTTTCTCAGAGAAATGGGCTTTAATTAGCACACTTTGCTACACTCTGTCTGGTGGTGACAGACACAGCATGTAAAGATGAAAATGTGGTCCATTTTTTGCTGGAAGGCAGCAATGTGTGGGCAATGTGCAATTTGTGGTGAAGAAAAGGTTCAGGCCACGTTTGAAATAAAATCCATGGCCATTAAAACATTACAGGCTATTTCCATGCTCATAAATATTTTTTTTTTTAATGTATACAAACTATAATGCTTAGACACACACACACACGCACACAAAAACCCATTTCAAATCAAACTCTGTAATGTTTAAAAATGGCTCTGCAGCTACTCTGCATGTTCAGACAATAATACCATTGTTTTGTCTGGTAAGAACAGTCTATAAGACATAAAGTTACTATTAATATTAATATTTATTATTATTTTTATTATTATTATTGCATGGTGTAATTTTACCTTTCTGTTTTAGCTGAGAAACAGAACAGAATTACCTACAAAAAATATCTATTATCACAAAATATTCATTTGTACTCAGTTAATTGTGTTCCCTGGAATATTACAATAAACTCAGTGATTTTAATGAATGTTTTGAGGAACAGCTACACTTAGTTTAAAAATCAAATATGGCGTTTTAGAAAAACCCGGAAGGCTTAGCCCGGAGAGCTCCTTTCAGTGATTCAGTAGCATGTGGTGTGGTTTTTGTTGTTGTTGCTGTTGTTGCTGTTGTTTTTCTGTTTGTTTTGTTTAATCCTGTCAATTTTCCTATTAAATCTGACAAAATTAAGAAATAATTGATTACACATTTAATTGATTAGATATTTCAAAAAAGGCAGGCTATGATCATTTTTGGGTTTTACTTTTTTGGTTTCTTTTTTTGGTAGATTTTTGAATAATATAGGAGGGTTCGGAAAGCTATTTTAGTTTGAACGAGAGGGGATTATTTTGTGTTCTCTTAATTTTCGCATTTCGCATGTTCTCTTTTTTTTCTTTTTTCTTTTTCCCTGTGGTGCATTATAGCAGCCCTAAAACCAACGTTTGTCTGATTTATAGTGGCTCTGGTTATGTGTCGTGCATCATGTGACTATAACTAGTGATGCTACAACACAGCGCCGATTCAAATTTAATGTAGAGGAGGATTAGGTACGAGACGAACCTTAATGTTTCAAGACACTCGCTAGGCAAATGTCTTTTTTTTTAATTTATTTTATTTTTTTTAAGTTTATTCACATATAATGAATACGCTAAAAAATAAATCTATGTATAATGTGCGTTAATAATTTATGGCATAACAAGGTGCTAAAATAGACAGGACATGAATTCATCCTCAGCCTTTTCCACTACAGGAAAACGGACAAATGAAACGTATAGCAATGTGTCTCTGATTTTTATTTTATTTTATTTTTTTCATGTTTTGATGTTTGAAGCTTCTACACAAACTCTGAAATTTTAAAATCGAATATTAAAATAAGTATATATGTTCTGAGAGAAATTATTAGTACAGGTTATTGGCTTAGTCTACTTATTTGCACTATTAACGCTTATGCAATGGTAGCAATTGTAACTGCATGGTAGATCTCTGTAGAACATATTATGTCAGTGATAATGTAGGATACTACAATGGTGTGTGTGTGTGTGTGTGTGTGTGTGCGCTAAGCATGCTTTTAAAATTCACTGGCTAAGCAGTAGCGATTGTCAGGTGTGATATTTAAAGCAGTCACATTTCAAAATACCAACAGAACTGCAGCACTGAGAATAAACACACTGCAAAAGACTCATAAAATCCAAACAAAATCTCACAGACTGGAAATATTAGATTAGGATAAATAAGATATGAGTAAATAAGAAATAGTTTGAACAAGTTTTTGTGATTGTAAATAATAAATAAGTAATTGTATTATTATCATCATTAATAATAATAATAATAATAATAATAATAATAATAGTAATACATGGGTTAAGGTTCTCTTAATAGTATTTGCAGCTTTGGTGAAAATGACCAAAGCATAATCTTGCATATTAATACACCATATGTAATGTTAATGAAGTAATGATATTAATTAAGGTTTGTGTTCATTTCAAATAAATAATATACCGCTTAATTAGCTTTGTTTTCTCCATTCAGGAATAAAAATAAACCTTCAGCATAAATTAAATTACTAAATGGATGACAAATTCCTTGATTTAACCATACAAAATGCATCAATTAAGAGATTATATGTTATTCAACGTGAATTTATTTTTTAATCATGGAAAGGATAAACATTAGGTTTTTCAGGTGTTCGTTAATTAGGTAATGTCACATCCAGAACAGTTTTCTGCCAAGGTCTAAAATCTAAAAATGTGTCATCACACGCGCGCGCACACACACACACACACACACACACACACGCACACACTTGAAAATATGCTTGTTTGACGTATCAAACCTTTGACGAGTGGAGATAATCAGTACACACTAATGAACAGAGAGCTAATTAAAACTCATGCTGCTTATGATTCTGTCTGCCATGACATCTGGATCCACATCATTCACACTGAAATTCAGAGTAACACTTTCTTCAGGCAAGAACTCTGCGATGGTCCAACACCACGCACACACGCCTTTAGTTAGAGGGGTGTTTCATGAACTTAAGCGTGATTTAGCAGAGCATACCTTTTATGGGAGTGTTTGTCTATCAGAATGAATTAAGGTGCTTGACTCTGCCTGCCAGAGCTACTCCGGTACATGGTCCTTTTTTTCCATTAAGAACATAAGGAAAAATGAAGATCTTGTCTTGGCATTTTCCCCTAGGGTTTTGCCAAAAGGGAGGTCTATGCTTGCACAAATGCATCAAGGAATCCAACGTTTTTCTTTGATTTATACACGTTTCCTCCCTGCAACACCCTCCTCCTTATTGACCCTTTCTGGAGGATGTAACTAGGCTCAAACCACTTTTCTGACCAATTCTCTATAGGCTTTCTCTAGCACGTAGCAGTGTTATTGAGCTCAGTTGATCTTTTTCATACTTTTCCATTTCAACTCCCAATGAAATGATCATATGTTTCTGAGATCAGCGAAGTTGCCTACGAGCTGTATATGGAGCAGAAGGGTGTTGCTGTTGCTGGTCCATATGCGGAGGTTTAGTGCCTGTAGCGTGCTGGCCAAAGAGAGCGTGTTTGAGAGCCAGATGGAGCAGTTAACCATCCAGACAGCAGCAAGCCATCCATGCTGGGCCCCTCAGCTGGCCTGAGTTCCCAATCCTCATTCTCCCCCACTTTTTCTCCACTCGCTCCCTCCCTTCTCCAGCCCCTGAGCTCATGAAGGCAGGCCCTGTATGGCCCCAGGCCTCAGATGTGAGACTCCCTCAGTGCATTTCAGGCCTCCGAAACACTGTGAAAAGTCCTTTCATATCCCTCAGCTTCACTTCCCACTTACTCTGTCGAATATTTTAAGGCAATTTCATTCAAATTTGTCAATAGAAATTCGAACCATATAACAGTATATAAAAACAGGTCCAGGAGGGACTCGTTAATGTAAAAGTGAGCGCGAGTGCCAAACGCTGCCTGTGCTCTTGTGTGGGGAGGCGCCCACAAGACCCCCGCGGTTCAGTTGGCAGGTGTTTAGAGCTTTGGATTAAACTAGCCAACAATGACAGGTAGACACTCCAAGGCTTGAGTAATAAAATCGGAAATCTGGCCCACTGACATGATTTGCAGTAGAGTTAATATTCTAATTCTAGCATGTTTCCAATTGAACCCTATGATATGATCCTGATCTATCTCACGCTCTCTCTGTATCTGTGTCTTTCCCAAGGGCATGGGTAGGACCACTTGTTGGATATCCCTCAGTGGCTCCTCCCTGAGTCGCCAAAAAGGTAACAATTGCATATTGACTGGAAGCCATTTTAAGGCATCTTTCAAACTGAAAAATGTATGAGAAAAGACCCATGACTAAAATGTCCTGCCTGTGCTGTCTGCAGGTGCTGTTCAAGATTGGTGTAGGAGTGGAGGAAAACCTGAAGGAGCCCAGTACTTGTCTCTTCACTGCACAGGGAGATTGAGGGACGAAGGATCCACTAAAGTTCTCACGGAGCACCCGATATTCAAATTCAAACATCCAAGAGCAGCTCCAAACATTTGGGGGTGGGTGGGGGTCCTTCCTGCCTGTTTCTACCTGACAGATCACTGTGGTGGTTAGTCTTTGGTCCTTTTATTTTCACTGATAATTGGATAATGTCTTCATCAGGAACAGTGAGGCCACCGCCATCTCACAGTGTGTGTTCAATGCTGCTAGGAGGCCACACATTCTGAGTCTCTACTGGAAGCTCCAACATAGAGACTGAAGACTGTGACTTAGGAAAGACAAGCACATCAGATTGGAATCTTGGACGGCGTGGCCGAATCGCTTTTAACAAATGTTTTTAAAATCCTTTTCACCATTTGTCCTCTCTTCTAATTTTGTTTTGATTACCTCAATTTAAAAAAAAAAAAAAAAAAAAAAAAAAAACTTTCAAGTGAACATCACAATATTTTGAGGGTTTTTTTTTTTTGTTTTTTTGTTTTTGTTTTGTTTTTTATAAATGTAGCGACGTTGTTGAAAAGCTAAAAATATTTCTCCTCATTGAGCATACAGAAGAACTTCTCTTTTGGTTTCTGGCTGTTTGAAATCATCCAAAACCTTGCTGGAACACTATTACTTTCCTCTATTTATTTGATCCATTAGATCATTTTTGCGATGAACATTTTAAATATATATTCACCACATTTTATCCATCACAGATGGAAACTTGGCTGTGATATCAGATGTCTGTTTTGTCCCCCCTTCTGCTGTTTTAGAGTTAAAACAGAAACTATTCGCAGGAGAAGAATCACTTTCAGTATTGTGTTAAAAACGCCTGGCAGTTCACTTTGGTCCTCAGTCCTGGGTTTTTCTGACTGTGGTGGGTCAACCTTTTGACTTTGAAAGGCCAGTGGGGGTTCCCTTCTCTCCATCCTGCTTTTGGAAATCTGATATGTAGGCTGAGCTCATCCCTTTGTGGCGGCCTGGCCAGTGTCGGAATGCCATTGTTTCAAGCCGATACTCTTCTCTATTTGGGTTTTCCCCTTCACTCGGCCTTCATTGACATACTGAGCTTCTCCCTGCTTTTAAACTAACTGGTGCTGAATATGTTTGGCCAGACTTGGCAGCCTATTCAAGCAGGGACAATAGCCACTGACAAAAGACTTCTCCTTTTAAGAAAATGGGTGTCCTTCTGGTGATTCAGAAGATCTTTAACCAGTTTATTGGTGTTTGACACCTCAGTGTTTTCCATGCTCTACCTCTTTCCGTGCTTATGATTTTAAGATTTGTTTTTTTTTTGTTTTGTTTTGTTTTGAATTTGACTTTGCTTTTTAGTCATGACACCTCGTCTTCATCTTTAAAAAGGCCCTTATCTTTCATGTGGATTTTCACAGTGTGAAACCTTTTGAATGGACTTATACACATGCAGAAGTGGCTTTTTAAATTAAAAGCGGTTGGCATTGAAAGCCAAGAGCTTTTACTGCAATATTTACAAAGCTAAAATGGTTTTCTTGTAGAATGTATAGGAAATGTAAATAAACTGTATAGCAACTGTATAATATGGATTAATTGAGAAATATGTTGTAAATCATTGTTTTCTGCACCTGACACTCATCAATATAAAACGAATTGAGTGCATTAATTATTTGTCCTTTGTCATTTATATTTCAGTGTACCACTCATTTAAAAAAATGTATCCAATGTTTTTGTTTTTTTAAGGGTCTATGAAGGTTGAGATACAGCCTGAGAAATTGTGGGTTCATGTTTACCCTGAACTAATCTTAAACAGTGGGAAAATAGTTTTGGAAAGCAACTGTGAAGGGGAGAGAGAGAGAGAGAGAGAGAGAGAGAGAGAGAGAGGTTATTTAGTGAAGTCAAGGGATACTTTCAGTGATGCCTGTAGCCAGGCTTTGAGGCGACTATGTAGCGTGCCTCATTCATACGCTTTACATTAATTTGTGAGCTACAGCCATGAGATATTCAAAAACAAGCACGCTAAACACAGCTAAATGTTTGTTCTAAATGTTTGTATGTGTGCGTGTGTGTGTGAGTGTGACCCTCTCAGATCATCAGAGTGACAGACTTTTAAAGATGACGGTGTAGCACTGTGCAAACCCAAGTTTGTTTTTTTTTTCCAGAATCTAGCATATGCTTCTAATTATAGATGGTTGCTGCTAAATGTACACCCTTTTCAGCTGGATCAGACTTGTGTGCGGTGCAGAAAGAGTTAACGTTACGGTGTCCTCTGGCTCCCAAGGGTGACGCACGGTCTAAAAGACGGAATCTTTAACAGGAAAAGCAGTCTGAAAAATGTCCTAGCACAGCTAGGCCGAAGGTGCATTTTCCTTGGCTGCCGGCAGACATTCTTGCACTTGTTTTTCCAATTTGCCGGGGCTGCAGCGAGACACTTTCCCATTTAGAAATGGCTGCACATTTCTGCCTTTGCTAGTTCATAGTGTCATCAGGGGACTAATTTTCAGCTCTTTATAATTCTCTTTGCTCTAAAACAATACCTAGAGATAAGATTGTTCATGCTAAATGTATGTATATTTATATATAACGTGGAATTAATTTGCTTGTATACATGAGCAATCCCAATCCAAGCCATTTATTTATAATGCTTTACTGTGTAAAAAAAAAAAAAAAAAAAAAGTTCGTATTTAAACTTTGTATTTACTGTATTATCATCACTTCATAGTTCTGTTTGCCTTTGCTACGCTTATTTGAATTACAATATTTAGAAAAACCGGTTTGTTGGAACATCAATATTTTGGCAGAGTCTGAGCCTTGCCTCCACCTTAAGCCTGGAATATTTGTCTATGTTTGTTTTAGGAACAGATCACTTTTCCATTCTTCGTGTGTGTTTGCCTGAGTGCGACCGCATGGTTTGCTCCTTACATACATGTTAATATGCAGCCCAAGTGGCTACAACATTATAGGCCTTTGAGAGCGCTGACAGTCTGTCCATTCACTTGGCCCCAGAGTGGACTCCTCTATTCATGTCTGTGCCATGGTGAGGATCGCTGGAAAGAGGGAGAATAGAGGAGGATGAGGAGGAGGGGCACCTCAGTCCTTCCTTTCCTTCCAGAATGGGATTCTGCAATTGGTGTGCAAATGCCACTGGCTGCCCAAAGCCTGGCAATCCCTGAGGAGCCAGTCAGTGGTGGGACGCTGGCTGGGGCCCTTCCTCGTGTCCCCTGAATTTTTCATAGGTCAGCCCACACAATGCACACTTAAATAGCTGGGCTGCACCGATGGAAATCAGCTGCGGGGAGCGAGAGATGAGGACGAGAAAAAATCCCCCCACTGCACAATAAGAGTAAAACAAAGATTTTAGTATCTTTTTAAAGAGAGCTCAATCTGCTCATCCAAAAGAAAGCTGGTGAAAAGGGGAGCTTTTTTGGATCTTTCTTTCTTCGAAAGAATGAGGAAGAGGGGAGGGAGGGGGAGGGGAGGAGAGGAGAGGCCTGAGGAGAGGACTCTCAGTTGTCCTGTGTTTGGGAAAGCCTGTTGCATCTCTCGTGGCACTGGGGGAGGGATGCTTGCCTGGCTTGTGGAATACTTCTCTTTGTGCAAGTTGTATGGGGCAAGTAAGTGAGCGCTGCAGGCCAGTTCAGGAGGTTGGGATGCATTTAATGATTCTTTTATCCTCGGGGCTGCTGAAGTAAAACTGGATAACTTACCATATGAATGGTCTATGGCTGTCAGCAGTGGAACTGAAAGAGGAAGTGTGCACTGGGGGATAGATTAGTTGTGACTTATAAGCATACTTATATAGGCAGAAAGAACAAATAAAGTTATTGGAACAGAACTTTTCCTGAAAGCTCAGTAAAATATGTAGCAGAAGAAGAAAATGACTTGTCGTTCCCCTTTCACCAAACGGGAGGGCTTATTCCATCGCAATAGCCTTACTTGTCTAGACAACACTGATTATAAAGCGAGGCTCGTCCTAAGCTGATAAATGTTTTCTATGAGGAGTCCTTGCTGACAGTATAACTCAATCCAGTGACTAGGCTTAATCTGTGTCCAGGAAAACAGCCTTAAATTATTCACATCGACCTGTATTCCAAGACTTATTGCCCTTGGTCTACTGCACTACCCATGACTCAACATGGATAGGGAGTTGGAAACCGCAACCTCTTTTTCTTTTTAACTCCTATTTTCTCTTCTTCCCCTTCCAATTCTTCAAGAGCCCCCCTCCACAAGCTGCTGGCTGGCCTCTCTGGGTCTTCCTGAGGAGGCTTTGTGAACTCATTAACAGGGGAGCGGGTTGTGATGGACTGGAAGGAGCAGAGGCATTGCTGCAGTCAGAACCCAAAGGCCCAAACCCGTAGACTTCCCCTTCTCCCCCCCATCTCCCCCAGGCTTTCCTGCTGTCTTTAAATTAGCGGTTGGGGGGGGCTGCACCGTTATCCAAAGTGCAACAATGATGAAGCCAGTCTGATACAATATTACCTTCTTGCTTGGACGTATTGATCTGTGTTGATTTCTCATGAGTCATGCACATAATGCTGTTGCGGCCTTCTGTCAGTTATGGAATATAATACGAAATTGAGCCATTTAAACAGAATCTTTACACATTTACATGGGCTTCTTTATGGCATAAGACTCTTGAGTTGATTAAAACTTATAGTGAGCAGCACTCAGAGAGACAGCTGAATGCAAACAGTTCATTTGTCTGGCTCTCACATAACCCCCAGTGGAGAGGTGCTTGATGATTAATTAATCAGTGAACTGGCAGTCTTAACTGAATTATTCATCCCAAGTCCTGTCTGTAATTTCTGCATCTCCATATTAGATTCCTGCTCCAACTATGTCCCCTTAGCTTTCGGGCAAGGTTACCTGATCTAGCCTCTATCAGTAGGCAGCCAAAACGAGGGAGGAAAACGAATAGTGTCTGGTTTCTCACTTTCTAAAAGAATCCACTTGAACCTTTTAGTTGGTCTCGTTTGTTGAAGGAATGGACACTTTGCAGGAAAACTTTAATAATAAATTGAAATAGGGACTGGTTCTTGCTGTGCGAATGAATCGTGCTAATTATAGCAATTACCTTTCTGTTGTAGTTAGCGTTAGCATTTAGCCTCAAGTTAGCAGCACATCTTAGGTTTGAGTGACTTGGGTCTTAGTCTAGATAGACTACACAATACTCTTTCTTTATATAGTCAGCTTTTTCTAAAGTGACCGTCAGTAAATGTCCAGGTGCACGCTCTCATAAACAATATTAAGCAGTTGGGTCACCTGATAAGGCCTGAGATAGAGATGTGGAGCTGAAACAGGAGCCACCACAGAAAGAGAAAGCCTATCTGGTGTTGGGTGCTTGCCAGCAAGAGAGAAGGCCATTGCAGTAGATCAGATCAAGAAAAAGTGTATGGGACAAAATGCAGTTTAGAGATCTGGATGTGATAAGCCTTTGGTCTGTTAATCTTCTCAAGGTCTTTTTAGACCCTTACAGAACTGTTATGTATGGAAAGAGCTAAAGTGCTCATGTGGGAGAAGTAAAGTAAGATTAGTAGTAAGTTTATTCTTTCTCTCTCTTTCACTCTGCTTTCTCTCCTCACCGAGCAGTGGCATTTGCGATGTGTGCGCTTGAGGAGGTGTGTGTAATGAGACTATTAGCCGTGCTCATCTTTCAGGGTCCGACATACCTAGAGAGCAAGTCCATCATCTTGATCTTAGCTACTACTGGCCCCAGGCCAGCGAAGGAGGCGGGGACGCTGTTGCATATCAGTACTCACACCTTCAAGGCCAACTGGGTGCCTTGAATGTGTGTATTTGATGGACTGCTACTATTCCTTATTTATCTCAAACAGCCCGTGACTTTGAGCTCCAGAACTGCCTTCATAGTATTTCCTTCTTCCCGAGCACCAGGTACCTCTCCGAACTCAACCAATCTCTTTGAAATAATTCAAGCAGCACAATTACCATCTTGAGATTACTTCCTCTAAAATAGCAGCTTGATACCATTTAGAAGGATTCTCAGTGGGACACTAATGAGCTCCAATCTGGAGTAATCCCAGACGGCCAGCTGGCTGACAGCCAGCGCTGGGGCTCTGCGGCTCGCCGTGCTGTCTTAGCTATCGGATCCGACAAGGAGAAGCACTTGGCCCGTACGTGCATTGCCGTCTCCCTTTTCCAGACTGGCACCTGGGAAAAAATCCACAGCCAAAATCCACACGATGGCATCAGCAAACAGTCTACCTGATATGACTCACAAGGAGAGAAAAGAAGCACCGGGATTGAGGAATGCTTTTTCCATTTCCACTGTCAGGGATCGTTTCCTTTTCGGAAAATTGCCTTAAAAACCAGATGAAACAGCACTTCTGATGCCATGAATCTACTGTATATGCGAAGTTATACACACCTTGGCACCCGGTGATGTCAATTTACATGAATGCTTCATTTATGCTTTTAAACTTTTTTGCAGTGGAACACAGTAATGAGTAGCACTTCCATCAATAAGATCATCAATAATCTCACAGGACATTATTTTATCTGTCCATTTCTGTCCAAACTCTTTTGCAAAAAGTAAATATCCATTGTGGCCTCCATTACTCAGGTGCTTGCCCTTTAACCTCATGGCGACAGGTCCAGACTGCCCTCCTAATGACCTGTCTCTTCTGTCTGATTGGACGAGGAAAAAAACAAAACCAAAAAAAAAAAAACCGTTCTGTATAGGCAGAGCATCTCTGAAGGATAATGAGACGAGCTCGGTACAGGAGTGCAACGTGATGCAAGTGCCCTCCCTATACAGGGACATTTATTCCATTGTACATATTTATGAACGTCTACTTGTATTTTTTATCATAATGCTCGGCAAGCACGAATCTAGTGGACTACCGTGGGACTACGCGACGATGAGATTGACAATAATAATATAAAATCCAAACATATAAGGCAGTGCCAAGCACTGTATGGAGGGGATTTATGTTATCCAACAGATAACACATCGCAGGTATCACATTTGCTACATTTGCTACAGAGTGTAGTTATGTGAGGCAGACGGAGAACACACACAAAGGGAGTCAGGTGTCCTCCTCTCCTGTGTCCACTGCTCAGGGGCTTAGCTTCTCCATTTCATTAGCTGTGAGCATCACAGGAGGATTGCACATTAGGTCTTTAATTTAGAGTTTAGCCAGGGGCTGTCTGCGAGTGCTAGTGTGTGTGTGTGTACGTGTGTGTACGTGTGTGTGTGTGCGCGCGCGTATGTGAAGCTCCTTGCCAAGCTGTGTGTGTGGGGGAGAGCTGTGACAAATGCTTGAATCTTAACAAGCATCACCAATTCAGTACTTCGGAGAGGCTGCTTGACAGGTTGGTGTGACAGCAGATATGACAGAGATGCAGTCACTGGGGTTACTGAGGTTATTCTTGCCTGTTGTATATGCTGTATCCTTGGTATATTCTCCAAATTTGGCGTGGATGTAAAATATTGGCACCCTCCCACTTGAGCCCACGTGTCCGCATGAGTTTTATTTAAATTTAGAGTTAAGGACGCACTGGTATCCAGGATAAAATATAATCCGTTAAAGCACAGCTGATATAGAGCGTGTTTTGTGTGCCCATGATGATGAGGTCATACCGAGAGCTCTGAAACCCGCTGCGTGTGTGTGTGTGTGTGTGTGTGTGTGCTGCGTGACCCTGACGGTGTTTTGTAGCAGTCATGAGACAGATCAGTGGCGTCTTCTCTCTCAGAATAGCTGCCAGTTCACCGGGTCCTCCAGTTGGCTTACGCATAGCAGCGGGTGATGCAATGGATCAAAGAGCCTTACTTCTTATCCACTTCTCTCTCTAACGTTCTCTCTCTCTCTCTCTCTCTCTCTCTCTCTCTCTCTCTTTCTTTCTCTCACTCCCATTCTCTCTCACTCTCTCTCCCCCACTGCTTCAACTATCTCCCTTCTTGATTGTTCCCATTTCTTTAGATTACATTCTCCATGCTTGCTGGCCGCTCGCACCCCTGAAAGGAACACCTCAGTCTCCTCCCCTCTCCTCACGCGGAGCCAAAAATACTCAGTGCACATCATGCTCATAAATATACACCCCCTCCCCCATCACTCACACACATACACAGAGACTGGTGAGGCAAATGCCTGACATTTCTTCCACTGGGACTAAAGGTACTGAAATAAAGCTGGCTCACAGACTCCAGCTCCAGTCGTTCTTGCTGTGGAAGGCGAGCCACACTCTGTGTGTGTGTGTGTGTGTGTGTGCGTGTGCGCGCGCGCGCGCGTGTGTGTGTGTGTGTGCGCGTGTGTATGTGTATGTGTGTGTGTGTGTGTGTGTGTGTGTGTGGACTTGCTGGCTCCAAATGCAGAACAATAACGAGCCTGAGTTGTGTAATAGCTCATGTTACAGTCAAAATAAAAATGTATGGGAGGCTATTTACAGCTAGTTGTGATGAGGTACTAACTTGGACTGGAGTATTAACCTGAAGTGCAGTCAAATGTAAAGATTTAATATGTTTAAGAGTCAACCACTTCGAATTAAGTATACATATATTTTGTCTATGGAAAAAACCCACATATTTCAGTTTATCCACTACATTTGGCTATGAAAAAAAGAACAGTATGCCAAGAACATTTTCTAAATGTGTGTTTTGTATGGCACAGGCTTCGGAGCATTATTCCTGATGGATTACCTCATGTCTGGATCACTCCCTTTTGAAAGATGAGGCAATGGTGAGGATCACAACACAGTTTTTATATAAGTCTTAAGTTTATGGCTTATGTTGTTATTTATTATTGATTATAGAAATACTTCATCCCCCCAAAAAAATAAATTTTTTTTTTTTTTTTTTAATTTTATTTATTTATTTTTTTAAATCCACGAATGTTGCTATGAACAAATGAGGGCTATGTGAGGAACTGGCATGATGGAAATTAATCATGATAACTGGTTCCTACCAAGAGGCCAGTTTAACGCTATTAGCATTAGTGCACTGTTGCGCTATCAAACCCACCAAGCTCATTAGAAAAACATTCCCTCTAGTAGTCCTGTGAAAATGTTCAATGAATTTGCTTCATGTAGGCTGGTAAGCTTTAAAGGTTGCATACCAATATTTAGGGTTCTTTTTTCTTGATAAATTCATTCATGTCATGACAAATGAACACAAAGAGTCCCAGTAGATCCCACTTAATCTTCGTTTCGTGTTATGATGTATACAGGCTTAAGGCGGTGGCACAGCTGGAACTGTTGGCAAAACACACAGCGCACAAGATGAGACACAATGACGTGGCAGTTATTGCATCACCCGTTGCAAATCTCAAGGTGCTTCAAAATGCTGCCATTGAAAATATGTTAAACAGTACGAATGGTGTGTGAAGTACTTTGTCTTTGGTTTCTACTTTAATCTGTTGTCAGAAGGAATACTTTTGGGGTCAAATGCTCTTTTTGGTTGACCGCTTACCAGACTGGCCAGAGACGTCCATCAATGATCTGCCTTAAATTGACATTGTTATTAAAGTAAGGAATTAAACACTTGAGGGCATTCTGTTAAAGGAAAATAATTAATGATTGAAGCAGAGTTAATGTTATCACTCTGAACTTGATTATTTTCCTATAATCGTTTTACTATTTGTTTTGGCACATTAAACTATTTTTAAAAATCTATTTATATTTTAATAACTTTTACAATTGTGGAACATCCATGAGACAAATTAGTTCCTGTTATCACTTATATTATAGCAGCTATAAACAGTTGTTCCCTCACTCTTTCCATAAATCCTAAATAAATGTCTCCTTATAGAAAGCTTCAGCAAATCACCGAATGGCGGCACAGAAAATCGTTCATCCTATCTTTTAAATCTGCATCCTTGGCTGCGAGCCCAAGAGAAGCAAAATCGCTCTCTGGGTGGGAGGGATGGCATACCCCTGTCAATCACAGTGACATCAGCCATTCATAGGTGTTTGTGAGTCCATGTACTGTATGTGGAAGAGGGCAGTTAATCCAGTTTTTCTCAGAGTGTGTTATGCTGCCCCGTGATGTGGTGGCTTCGTGTGTCTGGGAGGAAGCATGTGTTAGGCTTCACCCACGCTGGCTGGTAGCTGTTATGTGATAGGAGAGAACTAGCTAGTAGTTGGCAAATGACCAAAATGTGAGAAAATGTATCTAAAATGGTATATTAAAAAAATGGTTTGATGTCTCGTATACAAAATACATTTTTTTACTCCATCAAAAACATTTTTAAAGCTCTTAGTCTGGCTGATGTTATGTGAGCCGATATGAGAGGCGTTTTTATTTTTTATTTTTTTTAAACGTCATTGTGAAGCTGGTGACTGTAATTGAGTCGAGGTCTTATAATGTCCAGCAATTTTGTGTGAGTGATGTTCTAGTTCCCACAGTGGAGCAGAAGAGGGAAAGAGACGCTTGTCTCCCACAGGCACATGGGCTAGGGGAGTGTGTTTTCATTGCAGTTAGACAATTTGTTTACGTTCGCTGTCTGACAGAGTAACGGATTGGCAACTGGGGAAGCATGGACTCTGTGTGTGTGTGTGTGTGTGTGTGTGTGTGTGTGTGTGTGTGTGCGCGTATCTCACTGATTGCCATGAAGTGCACATTATTCACTTTTTATATGTTGCAGTCCCATGGGAATATGACAACCAGGGACACTGTGCTGCATTATTTTTCTGTGCATGAATGGAAATGGGGTAAAAATGCACATTGTAGCAGCAGTTTCTGTTCCAAACAGTGAGTGTGTAAGTTGCTGGTGTAAATTCCCACATGCTGAGTGGTGATGGCCAAGCCACTCTGATATATTGCAGGATGCCATCATTCAAATCACAAATCTTGTCTGTCACTGGGGACGATGCGTCGTGAGTTCTGTGATGTATTTATGTTCAACAGGCATTTACATTCAAGCAAAAGAGGAAGGCTGCTTGACTTTTTATGATATTTAACATTTGACGTGTTGTCATGAAGAACAGACATACAGAAGGAGACCCAAAGGGGGAAGGGAGAGGTATTTGTACCAGCAATTGCATTTGACATAGTTTTACTCTGTGTGTGTGTGTGTGTGTGTGTGTGTGTGTGTGTGTGTATTACCATTCCTGCTCCAGTCCATATATGACCCCTCCACCAGTCACACACTCTGCCAAAACAGATGCGAGAAACCCAATACGGGCCCTGAGGGGCGCCAGTGTGTTCAAGAGTCATTTCAGCCAGTCTGCGACTCACCTGAGTCAACAACTGAGTCATTAAATTAACTAACGTAATTACCACACCGCTTTTCAGAACAGTTAACTATAAATATATATAGCTGTTTAAGCGGCAACAGCTTCCCCATTTAGAAAACATTTCATGGTTTCCCCGTCCCAGTTCATCCATAAAATCTTTATAACTGATGCGAGATTTCCCCCACAAAACTGTAACCCGTACGATAACCATCGGTGGTGGGCAAACGACTGACTATTAAAATGAACAGAGGCTTTTAATCTCGTCAGACTGGCTAACCAGGCTGCAACATGACCTGTGGATCCGCTAATGGCTGCTCTGCTGTTAAAAAAGGAAAGTGGTGGCAGCACAAGCCTCGTTGGCAATGGTGTGTTTAACGCACCATTAAATTGGCAGTAACTGACAACAGCTAGGAGGGCGCTGGAGGCATGGTATGATGTGTGCTCCTCTAGCCTCGAATTCAGGTGATACAACGTCGCCAGGATACAATGAGCCACCAATCAGTTCTCCTTATTGAGGGATGTTGACCATTTTTGCCTCGTGAAGCACAGCCACAGTGCATGATTAAAAAATGAGGTGAGGATTCAAGCAGGGATTGAGCAGCATTTGGTTTAGTGGCTCCGCAGTGCACTAGCTGTTGCCATGCAGAGATGGCAAAATTGTAAACATATTTTTTGCTCGAGTAAAAGTGCAATTACTCATCAAAAGCTCAGCTTCAAATTAAGGTAATCACAAGATCCACAAAAGAAAAAGATATCAGCTTCTAACCACATGCTGATTGTAGTAACTGATGGTGAATTAGTTCCTTTTTCACACAAGTATGTGGGAAAATATTAGCTAAAGTGAACGAACAGCATCTTTATTCTTAATCTCTCAAATGTTAGCTTGCGTTAGAATAACTGATGGTACAGACTGACTAAATGTGAAGAGCTAAACAAAACAAAACAAACTGCAACGATCAATACAAAGTGTACATAGAAGCAGACAGATTACAGTGATGGGTATTAGCTCTCATCATCACTCTTGCTGTCACATCTGTTAAAGTTTAGCTTTGTTAGGAATTTAGATCGACTCCGTGAAGCTCTCTGATGCTAAAATGTCACCTTATGACGTTACAAATAGATGATTGTAGAATTGTAGAGCTATATAGTGTTTAAAAATTGTAGTGAGTAGGAAGTAGGGATTTTTATTTTTAAATATAGTGAGTAGAAGTTAAAAGTATATATATATATATATATATAAAAACTGACTTTAAAATTAAAAATTAACAATTTTAAATTTAAAAACAGACTTAAATAGGCCCAGCTCTGTTGCCCTGCCTCATTGAGCAAGCTTTTACCAACCTTGCTTGGAAATTATCCATCTTAAAACAAGATATTTAATATCTTTTCATTGAGTTCTTTCACTGAGTCAATCACTACGCTATATGGCCAAAAGTATGTGGACGCCTGACCATCACACCCATATGTGGTCCTTCCCCAAACTGTTGCCACAAAGTTGGAAACAAACAGTTCTCTTTGTATGTTGTAGCTTTACGATTTCCTTTCACTGGAACTAAGAGGCCCAAACATGTTCCAGCATGACAATTCCCATGTGCACAAAGTGAGGTCTATAAAGACATGGTTTACTCAGATTGGTCTGGAAGAACTTGTGCACAGAGCCCTGACCTCAACCTCACTGAAAACCTTTCGGATGAACTGGAACACCAACGTTGCACCATACCTTCTTGCAGGATATTAGCATGAATCCTCACAGCCACTGTCCAAAATCTAAGTAGAAAGCCTTTTCAGCAGAGTAGAGGCTGTCGTAGCAGGAAAGGGCAAACAACTTGATATTAATGCCCATGGTTTTGGAATGGGATGTTCAAAACTCATGTGTCCAAATACTTTTGGCCATATAGTGATATAAGTGATATACAGTGCTCATACAAAGTCCATTCGAAATGCTTATACATGTCCACACTTATGTGTGTGTGTTAGACAGGACTAACAGTCATGTGATTACAGTCAAGTTCTGGGTCACCTCTCAACCATTTAATACTGCTCAATCCTAAAATAAAATTCCTGTCACTACACAGAACCAAGGAACTCAAGGCATTTGCTACAGAGATTAGAGCTCCTCTAGAAGACGATAACAATTCCCTATGGACCAATTACTTGTTAGGAGACAGAGTTTGTTTATGAGTGTATGAACTGGGACTCGTCTTATTTCATCACACCAGCGAAAGAACATGTGATATAAGGTTACGGCATCTTGCTTAAACATTTAAACATATTAGAAGACGATTCTGTCTTACATTTTGTTCATGATTCAGTTCTGAGAGTAATGGAAGAAATCCATGTTTTGGACATGTCACACTGATATGAAATTGATAAATATGTACGTAAATTGTATGCATGTATGTAAAAAAAAAAAAAAAGACACCTTTTATATAGGTAAAGTGTCCTTCACAACATTATATTTGCATGATTCATATAAATAACTAAAAATGGTAATAAAACCTCTACTTACAAAGCAGCATTTTTTTGTCTTTCCTAGCCCACTATGATTACACATGAACTATAATCATTAAAAAATAGAGATATTTTTAAATCATATTATTTTTGTATTCATGTATGAATTCAGTAAACACCTCATGCTTGAAACATTTTTTCCGTGAATCATCCGTAATAGGTTATGAAAGCTGTGCATTATAGTTACATATGAACTTAACCCTGTTGAAGACGTTCACCCCTATAAAATATGTGGAGTATTCCACGATTCCTTCAACAGGAAGTTGCATAGTCCAAATTTCCTAAAGATCGCGGGAAGAAGAAAAGTAAGCTTTCTCAATCTTTTTTTCCCCTTTTTTATTAAACACATTGTGATTTTGACTGGCATGGTCATTTTGAATGTACAAACCTTTTCCCCAAATTATAGATTATATTATTAGAGTAAATTATTTCATTTGTTTTTAATATCCTAACTGTCTTTAATGTCCTAATACCGTTAGCATTGATCTTAGTTAACTACGTTTTGTATGTTTGCTAATTTGAACCTCAACCCTGCTACGTGTTAATCCTGTTAAGAGCCAAATGCAGACATTTTAAGCAAAGAAACCTGGTGACAAAAATGAATTTGAAATTAATTGATTGAATTAATTACGTTAATTTTTAAGCGTTAAAAGGCCCAGTTGTGGAATCAGTCAGTGAACATTATATATAGAATATAGAATATAAACAATTGATCTTGTTCTGTAGATGATATTAGATGGTGGCATGGTTTAGATCCGATCATCTGCTCCATCAGATGCCTTTTATTTCGCAACTGGAAGTGCAGATTGAAGCCGTGTCAGTTGATGTGTGTGTGTATGTGTGTGCGTGTGTGTGTAATTGTTACATGCGTATGATCTCATCTCTACCTTCCCTCTGAAACAATGCCACCAGGGGTGTACTGTCAGTATTGTACGTGTGTGTACCCATATGAGTGTGTGTCAGAGCAGACCGGTGGCGCAGAACAGCATTCCTCATGAAAACCCGAGCGGTGGTTGAGCGCTTAGCAACCGGCCCCAGTGGCCCAGCTCCCCCGAGAGTCTGATGCTCGGGCTTAGACGCATTCATTAGCCAGGAGGGAATCTTGGGCTGCCTTAAATATTCATGCTGTTTACAGGAACAAAAGCCGCCATTAATGAATAAAGGCTCATTAGAGCATTGTCTATTGCGCCAGCCCCAGTGGATATCTGGAGCTTGTTTGTGCAGCGAGGCTCTGCTCATCTGTAATAATCATATCCGGAAGAGAAGTTGTGAACACTTAGTTCTGATGATATTGAATTTTATCTTCAGGACTGTGAGTGCAGGTATTGATTTTTCCATGTGATGTGAATTGGAGGAGTGTGGATATTTCCGCCACTGATGTGGCTGTAGTTTGGCTGCATTAGAAGGTGATGGTTAGTGTAAATAGACTCTCATTGTCTGTCTCGCTCGCACACACACAGACACACACACACAGACACACACACAGACACATACACACACACACACACACACACACACACACACACACACACACACACACACACACACACGTTGTTTACCTCTTTTTTTCTTTTTTATTTCTTTCTTCATTTGTGTTCCCTTTTGACAGCTTGCATGCAAATGGGCCAGGTAATGAGGAAGGAGATAGCAGGCACATGACAAGACAGAAAGAGAGGAGGAGGGAGAAAGGAAGAAAGAAAGGGAGGGGGGGATAACAGAGTAGAGGAGAGAAGGACAGAGACATGGGTAGAGGAAACGGCGAGAAGACAGGAAAGGGAGAGTTGGAGAGAGAAAAACAGAGAAAGGGAGAGAGAAAGAGTGAGAGGAGGGTTGGTAAAAGCAGGAGCCTTTGCCTCTTTGTTCTCCCACCTGCATCTGTTGAAGCGTGGCGGGGAGACGCAGTGCTTGTCATGTGAGTGACAGATATTGAGGATAATTGTCTGCTCTCGTTGCCTGGCTGTGCTGTGAGCACGGAGCTGAGTTAAGCAGCAGTCAGGCACGGGAGGAGAGGTGAAGAGAGAGGAGAGGTGGGGAAAGAGGGAGGAGAGAGGGAGAGAAGAAGGGAGGAACACTTCTAGAGGTTCAAGGGGAAAAAAAATCTCTGCAGTGATTGCCTCTCACGTATTTCTTCAGAGATACACAAGTGAGAGGTTTTCTCTCTCTCTCTCTCTCTCTCTCTCTCTCTCTCTCTCTCTCTCTCTCTCTCTCTCTTACCTTGACAATCCTTAGGAAAAAAAAAACCAATTTTTCATTTTTCTCCCTGCTTTCCTGAATAACTCAGCTAATCAACCTCAAGACTTTGTCCATACAAATAATCGATTTAAGCAATGTAATGTAAAACGACTGCCTGTTTAAAATCTCACCGTACATTTTAACATTCGCGAAAGAAGATTATGAATGCAATTAGGATTTTAAAGTATTATGCATTCATAAGCCAGATTGTAGGGGGAAAACAGAGCGAGAAAAGACACATGGTTTGAGTTGCCTCAGCCGTTAATCCTCGGAGAACAGGTCTAAGTTTGTAAAGCTGTATACCTTGAGGGGGGCTGGGTGCATGCTCGAGACCTGTTTTTTTTCCAAAAGTCCAGCAGAGGAATTGGTAGAAAAGCAGAGCGACCTTTCCTTTCCCCCTCCCCAGGTCAGGAGACAGCTTTCTCTCTCTCTCTCCCTCTCCCTTACACACACATACACACACACACACACACACACACACACACACACACACACACAAACACACACACTCTGGGAATAATAGAAAAAAGAGCCCTGTGCTGCCAAAGGAAACAGTGAGGCATTTTTTTTCAGCGCTCTGCAGAGTTTAGTGGAACTTGAGCGAGCTCCAGCTCCGTTCCTTGGTAACACTGTTGTAAGTTGAGGCCCGAGCTAGACGAGGCCCCTCTCCATCACTTCTCATGGGGCCAGTGGGGTAAAAGATGAGAAAATAGTTCCAATAGCAGAAAAATCCACAGGCCTCCATCCATGGAAAAGAATTCTTCATTTCTTAGAAGGGGCAAAAAAAAGTTCTAGGCTGTTCATCCCTGTAATATTTTATTGCAGACAAAAGTGCACTCCATAAAATGAACTGCATTGGACTGTTCCATGTTGTTGAACTGTGTCTCCTCTCAGCCTCAGGTCATTCACTAATTGAAGGCATGTCGTTTTACTTGTCCATTTGGTATTCATCAGTTTGGCTTTTTTTTCCACTGGAGTTTTCTCTCTGCATCACTGTACTACAGCTGAATGATCTTGATCGTAAAATATACAGAATACATCAACTTGCAGTAGAAGAAATTACACAAAAGAAATGGGGTTTTCTGCCAATAACATACCTTGACACCTCAACTTTAAGAAGCAGTTAATATCTGATCTAGTCTATCTGATCTTTCTGCAGAAATCACACTAGGTAAATAAGGAGGAAGTTTAAAAAACACAGCGTTCAGTCTGCCTGAAACCCTGAAAGCTAGGTGTGATTTCCTCACACAGAGAATGTCACAAAAATGGACAAAAGCCCAATCGATTTTGTTTGTCATCAGATACAAGCTGTCAAAATGTCCCTGATACTCCTCTACCACAGTCACAATTGACTCTTCAAATGAAACTTTCTCACTTTTCACTTTTGGTTATAATCAGATATACATACGGAGACACATGCAAAAAAACATATTTCAGTTCGGGAAAATCTGAAAATAGTGTTCAGAACTGTACTGTGCTGTATATAGTCCAAAATTTCTAAATTGTAACGGGTTTTCCCAGACTGCAACACATCATTTATATATAAGGAAATATATTAGTATTCATGTATCGAAACAATGTACTAATAGCTTCCGT
Source organism: Ictalurus punctatus (assembly GCF_001660625.3). Lineage (NCBI taxonomy): Eukaryota > Metazoa > Chordata > Actinopteri > Siluriformes > Ictaluridae > Ictalurus > Ictalurus punctatus. The sequence continues at coordinate 6,458,470 of NC_030431.2, read as the reverse complement.
CTACAAATGATGCATTTGATTAGTACTAAAACTGAACGTACTGAATACTGTGGATCTTGGTTATTAGTGGATTATCATACCATTCATTGTTCACACTGTTACACCACTTACAATTCTTTTCTTCCTGGCGTTCCTATCTCTGCAGAAGCTGTCCACTTTCTTGACCTCCTCTTCTACAGCAGGCTCCAAGGCAGAGGTATTTCTTTTTGCAAATTCATGTCCTGATTGCAGTGTTGCAATGAAGACATCATGGACGATGGGCGAGACGTTTGGTCAGGCTTGGGGAAGGCTTGAATTCGAACTGGGGGGTTGGCGATGGTTTAAAGGGTAAATCTGGTGACAAATGGATTGGGAAGAGCATCGCTGTGCACCAGAGATAAGAAGCCATCCTCCCATAATAGAATGGAGAGGCCTTGTCTATCAGCCCATTTGAGCCCATTCCTACAAGCCTCTGCCTTTCATTAGCGTGCGCTGTGAATGGTGAAGCAGAATGAAAATTGCTACTTACCCCTCGATTACAGGATTGAAAGGTAGCTGTCAAAGAGGCTGGATGTAACAGGGGAGTGAGGATTTCGGAGGTGGGGAGAGGTTGTGTGTGTGTCTGTGTGTGTGTGTGTGTGTGTGTGTGTGTGTGTGCGTGTGACTATTTTTAACCCGTTTTTGTCAAATTGTGCTGGAGGCGACGGATGATTTTTTTTTTTCCTTTTCTAAAACATTTCTCTTCAGTATTCTCTTTAATCGATGTGAATTGATTCACCTTGAACAAGCAATCCATATGTTGCTGCAGCGTAGAACCTGATGAAGAACAAGAAGAAGACAAAGAAGAAAAAGAAGCCTTTATTTGTCACATATACATTACAGCGCAGTGAAATCCGTGCGAGGAATCATCCCGCATAAGCTTTATGTTTCCAGTGGCTTTTACACACTGGTTGTGGTTCTTGCAGGTCTCTGGGAGAAGATCGCGCCGGTCAGTAAGGCGATGATAAACACTTCGAGTGTGTCCACCATCAGTAGTGCACTTCCATTCTGGGCTGCTCGGTCTGCGCGCTCTCGGCTTGTGGAGGCTGGATCAATAGTACTGCGGAAATGGAGAGAGGAGCAACACAGCAGGGTTCTGCACAACGGGGCATGGAAGAAAGAAAAATACATCTTAATGTCTATACAGGGAGAAAGACTAGTTAATCAAAGCCATGATTGTGGTCAGTTTAGTTATATGAGAGACCTTTTTTTTTTTACACCCCATGCTCTTAGATTACTGACACATATACACTTACAACACAAAATATAAGTACATTATAGTGTTATTAGAAACTATCAGTCTAATTATGAAAATCACTGCTGGTCCTAGTCTCCCCAGGTCACTGAGTGAGCTAAATTCTGTCTGTGGCCCCCTACCTGCACCATGTACTACCACAGACAGACTAGCACAGACATATATATACGCTTTTCCCCCCCGCTCCCCTCCTCCACCACTTCACCGTGTTGCTGATTGACTGTGAATAAACACATAGACAGGAAGGGTTACAATTTCAAACTAATTGCTTTCAGGTTTAAGTACAAGCAGTGAAACATTGACACAAATTAAATAAACAACATGAATTGTACCTAAAAAAAAAAAAAAAAAAAAAAAAGAACTTGGGCATGATAGACATAAAATAAATGTCTAAATATCAGTGATTAATTACGGCACACCATAATTAGCGGAATACATCCAAATCAACAATAGGAAAATATTGCATGGTACTTTCAAGGTGGCAAAATGAAATCCTGAGCCAATTATTGTATTTCTCAAATTGTCAAGATGTAAATTGATTCAAAGCCAGATAATCCCTGTGGGGAGTTTGGGTACGAGAATAGCATTATCATATTTACACATCAACCTCGACATAATAGCTAACATTACCTGCTACATAAACTGGTGGTCATTCTGATTGCTTTATTATCACCAATGTATTCTAATTTCTTTTCCTGACAGGTCAAAAGCAAATGAGCCCACAGAAAACTAAATATAATTCAGTGTCTTTTACTTCCAAATAACCTCCAACACAGAGCTAGCTTCGGATTGTCCTCAGCTAATTAGCTAGTTAACAAAGTGCTGCAGAATTTGCTAGATTTTGTTAGCTTTTCTGTGTTTTTACAATATCTGAGATGTAGATACTACTGGATGTCAGAGGAAATGTTATCTATTCACAACACATGAGTAGCAATATTGCATTGGAAATCATTATCTTTCAAATAGTTTTTAACCTCTTTAGTCCACAAATGCTCTTTAAATGTCCCGTATAGAATTTCACAAGATTAAAAGTACTTTTCTGCTTCTTCAGTTTTAAGCGGGGAAAAGAGACCTATTTAGGGTATAATCCTGTTTCAAAGAGGAGATGGGCTGCAAGACAGGCTCGGGGATTGATTATAGCCAAATGGTTCCTGTAAAATGCCTGATTGCTTAGGAGGTTAAAATGGTGAATCCGAGGCAGGCAGGAATTTCGGCAACTTAACGCAAGCTTTTTGATCTGGCGGGATTCGTGGTGCAGGCCCCGTCTAATGTCTCCCGCTTTTTGAAACAATACTCCTGTGTCTGATCGTGTTGATCTCCCCATGGTGACCCCTGACCTCTCAAGATGCTGTCAAGAGGGGAACAGAGGAATGTGGGGGTGAACTCAGCCTCCCTCTCTTTCTCTCTCTCTCTCTCTTTCTCTTTTCCAAGTTGTGATTTCATCTCAGCCATTGGAAATGGCCCACATGTGCAAGCAATTATAAATCGCTATGCAATCACGAGAAAGAAGCATTTTGAAAAAAAGTTACACAGGCTCACATAGACTGAACTGAACATATATGTCCAAAGAGCTGGAGGTATTTGATCATTAAAATGAAATTAAACTCTTTTAAAGGTATGCTTTGTGCTCTGTAATGGTTGTCTGGACACACTTTTTTCCTTTGCTGTGGTTGCACATTTAATAAGCACACTTGACTGTATAATATGGGATAATGTTTTACTTTGCAAACATATATTTTTTTGTCCAGGCGGCATAGTGTTCAAGATGCAGCTTGGCCATTTTTATTTTTGTTTGCAGGAGACAAGATGCTTTTGGTTTGGATCTGGAGGGTTTTGTTAAAGCCTGAGGGCTCTTTCCACAGTGACACAGACAGCAATGAGATGCTTACAGAAGCTCATTTGATGCAAATCTCATTAGCTGCCTTAAGTGACCATGATCTCAATTATCTGTCTGACCCATACTAGAATAGACTGAGTGTAGGTAATTTGTTATATTTGCTGCAACCTGTCATGCATTTTTGACAGACTGCAAAGTACAATAGTTCTGTCATGCACACATGCACACATACACACTGTACCTACAGCACGGTTGGTATACTCTTCAAGAGTATACATGGGTTTTTCAAGGATTCTTTAAATATTTAAGGGTTATATATTATTATTATAACATATAAGTGGTCACTTAGAGGAAACAAAT
>NC_030431.2:6002500-6075000 GCF_001660625.3 Ictalurus punctatus | reverse complement strand
AGTCTCTAATAATGTAGGGTTAAGTTCCAATCAGTAAGTGAAAGCTGTAGTATAATCTGCTAAAGAACTCTCATATTCAAGTAGAAACTTGGGTGTTGGTGTTCCAGAGACTGGATGAAACCAGTTTATCTCGATCTGTAAGAACAGGGTCGGATTCCCTTCATTACACTGTGATGTGTAGCACCATTACGCTTTGTTTCTTGTCACTAAGCAGAAATATGAGGAGAATGATCTGAGTAATATACCATGACGTTTCCGTGTAATATCTGTGGCGATACTTCATGTTCTTCTCATGTCCATGTCCATGTCCATGTGAGTTTCCTCCAGGTTCTCGGGTTTTCTCCAACCTCGCAAAAACTTGTCAGTAAGTTGATTGGCTATGCCAAATTGCTCCTAGGTGTGAATGACTGTGTGATTTTGTGTGTGTGTATGTGTATGCATGAGGCCCTGTGATGGCTTGGCATGCCATCAAGGTGTATTTCTTGGTGTGTTCCTTTCTGGCTCACCCTTTTAGTTATGCTGTCATGGCTAGTCTTGCCAGAGTCCCAGCTTGCACTCACACAAAGTGCATTGTCTTTAACCATTACGGGCAATAAGCATACCTAACAATCTTTCTCTCTCTCTCTCTCTCTCTCTCTCTCTCTCTCTCTCTCTTTCTGTCGAACTACAAATGATACTCCTGAGATGCCAGTGATCCTGACACCTTCTGCTCTCTGGATCTACCTGATCCATCCTGATGCCCTAATTCTGGCTGGAATTCTCATCAATTGGATGTCACATGCTGCTGAGGATGGCCCCACATGGTGCAGCCTAAAGATCATTGAGATTACTGAGGATGGTACCACTTAACCTTCCTATTATGTTGGGGGGAAAAAAGTTACATCCATTATGTTATGGGTCAAAATGACTTCCACAGTTTAAATACACACAAACACAGCAAAGAACTGTTTAAAACAGTCAAACTTTATTATGGCTTGTCCGAGACCCTAAAAGTTCATGAACCTAAATGAAGAGAGTTAAAAAATTTCAAAGAGAAAAAGAGAGATTAACCAGTATTTCAGACATCTCAACCATATTAGTGGGGTTAAAAACCATAAAGACGGCTTTGGATGGCAATTCACATGAACAGTTATGCTGTGATGGCCTGGACTACAATTGCTATGAAAGCTTTAGGACTGCAATTACCACAAACAGTTTTGCACTCAAGTCTCCATCAGTGAACAGTGGAGAAGTTCAACAAAACAGACTTCATGCAAAAACTGTCGTGAATTTTCCGGGTTACACAACTGCACTGCTTGACCATGTAATATTAGTACATTTATAGAAGGGGTGTATTTATTTATAATTGCACTTATAATTGTCACCCAGATGAGGCTGGGTTTTCTTTTTAGTCTGGTTCCTCTCAAAGTTTACCACCGTCACCTCTGGCTGCTCATTAGGGATAAATTCACATGTTGAAAATCAATATGCTGAATTAATATATTTCTCTAAGGCTGCTTTGGGACAATGTCCTTTGTTAAAAGCGCTGTACAAATAAAACTGAATTATTCCCACCTCATGCCCAGTGTTCCCAAGATATTCTCCAGATCATACCTGACCCTGACCAGGATAAAGCAATTACTGAAGATAAACAAAAAGGCATGTGCTTAGTTATAGAACACATTTCTGAAATCCCCCCCCCCCCCCCCCCCCCCATCACTGAGTCTGCAACATATTTTATCTGCATAGACAGAAGAACTGTAGCATGTTCTCCAAGAAAGCTGGAACAACCAACTATCCAATTTCTAGCTTAGTAAGGTAGCACTTATTATGTTGTTACTTAGAAACGTTTAATTATAATGATGATGATGATTGTTGTTGTTATTATTATTACTATTATTATTATTATTATGTTTATGGGATAATAGTTTTGGAGATGCTCTGACCAAGTCGTCTAACCATCACAATTTGGCCCTGGTCACTCAGGTCCTTACGCTTGCCCATTTTTCCTGCTTCCAACACATCAACTTCGAGAACTGACTGTTCACTTGCTGCATAATATATCCCCCCTTGGCAGGTGTCACTGTAACGAGTTAATCAATGTTATTCATGTCGCCTGTCAGCAGGCCCGGACTGGCCATCGGGAGCACCGGGAGAATTCCCCGTGGCCTGACAACTGATTTGGCTGCCCTGCTGTTTTTTGGGGGGTTTTCTTAATTTTTTAAAATGTATTTATTATTTTATATTATTGCATGTCCTATGTACTCAAGTGATCCTTTCCGACTTTGGCATTTGATAATAAATCGATAATAAATCATGACCCCCTAAAAAGAAGCAGCAAAAACGTAACAAAATTACCGACCGGTTCATGGCTTCAAGTGCAGCTCAGTCTCATCTGTAAATACTGTAGATTTGTATTCGTTAACTTAGCTAATCAAGTATTAACCACAGTTTCACTACTAGCAACCGTTATCACTATTATTATCATCACTTAAAATATACTAAAGGACAGCATTATCTATTGTAGAGTTATTATACTAAGTCCTTTAGCAGACAAATATCCAAATGTATTATTTTAAATGTTGAAATTACACATACAGCTAGGGCAAGCAACAACAACAACAACAAACACATTTCCAAGCTATGAGTCATAAAAGGTAATATCATGTTCAATATTAGGATCTTCCTAAATAGATATTGGCATGATGTTGTTAGTACTGCGCTAACAGATAGAGAAAATCATGTCTGCACATTTCTCCTGGCACTAGCTCTGAGCAGTGGTCACACTTCAGGGTCAACCTGAGATGATAGGTGGGGTAGATTAAGAGAAATTAAATATGCTTTAATCTAATTGTATGAAATATAGTAAGGTTAAACCTCAGTGGTTAACATTGCCCTAATGTGATACATAAATTTTAACTAATAGAAATTTAGATTCTGTGCTCACAAATTACAGTGACTTACAGTTACATAAATTACAGTACTCTCTACAGTGTGGAGACCGTTCTGTTCACAGCATACATGAAAAATTTCAACAACAAAAATTGTTTTTTGTTTACCTCTCTTCTGCATTTAATGTATTTTTGGGAGTGAAAAGTAGAGGGTTACTGGCAGCTTTGCACTTCTGGTGTTTGTTAAATGCTTGGCAAACCCATGTAAGCTGATATAAATTAGGACTGCTTCATTACCTCTAGGTTTCTTTTATGTTTATGTTTTTATGGGATGGCCATACTGTGTGCAATACATTGAATTTAGGAAAGAAAAAAATAGATTTGTCAGTGGCTTAAAAATCTGTTGTGGGTGTATGGGGTGGCCTGGATGAGTGTGCCACTGGACTCCCGGTCTGAAATGATGTCCCACTCCGGCCCTGCCTGTCAGTGGTTTTAATGTTATGGCTGATCGGAGTGTATATAAATCTCATTTTAATCAGGTGTAAAGCACACTATGTGAGAAAGCCAGTCTTCCTGATCTACAGTGCAACAATGAGCAGCACGCGTCATTGTTTTGATTAGATATTACAGCTATTATTAAGCGTAAAAGTAAAACATACAGGTATTATACTGTATAAAGAATTTTTTTTTGAAGTATTACAAATAAAACAGACACAAATTGAGCCGTCTTGTTTCACACACAGAAAGCAAAATTTTCTATATACTGTAAAAGATGTTCAGCAGAGCGTTTAGCACTATGGGGGCAGTGGTGGCTTAGCGGTTAAGGCTCTGGGTTTCTGATCGAAAGGACAGGGTTCATGTCCCAGCACTGCCAAGCTGCCACTGTTGGGCCCTTGAGCCTCTCTGCTCCAGGAGCGCCATATCATGGCTGATCCCAACTTCCTAACATGTTGGGGTATGCGAAAAAAATAATTTTACTGTGCTGTAATGTATATGTGACCAATAAAGACTCATTATCATGATATTTATTACACAAAATAGTCAACAGCATCAAAATCTTTGTGCAGTCTTAGAAAAAAAGTTCAATCTAGTACCCCCAAGCGTTCCCCAGTTTGTCCCTCTGAGAGAACTATGTGAAAATCTACAACAGGGGTTTCTCTTCAGAAAAGACTCTTGAGTAGACATCATCTGTCCAGTAAATCATCGAGGAAGCCTTTTTTTCCCTAAGAGTGTAAGGTGATGTTATGCAATACAAAAAGAGGCAAAGGGGAAAATGTTCATACGAGTGTAAAAAGATATGCAAACTGGTATAGCAGGGTCCACCAGTTCAGTCCTGTACATGGGTGTGCACTGACATCGAATTCCCTGTTGGCAATTCTTACACACAAACGCTCACACACTCACACGTATACGTGCACAGACATGCACACACAGAGATCAAAAGTTAATGTAAAAAAAAAAAAACTTTGGAAGATGTGTTGAAAACGATATAAATTTATCCACAAAATATCAGTGTTTTCCTAATTAGTCAATAATATAATGTAATTAACACATAGCCATGAATTTAAGATATTTTCGTCTTAGTTTTGTATGTGTGCTGCGAAGTGCTGTCTAGACCACATAAAGTAAACAGGATTGTCACATATAGCAGCCGTACTCCAAATAGTCACGTACGATACTTTAAAAAAACAACAGAGTTGATGATAATTAGGCTACTGTATAACAGCATTAAGATACACTATAGTAGAGTGTCCATTGATTACACCATTCTGAAAGCTAACGTTGCTACACTTGCTCTATGAATATTGCGCAATGAATATTCTTATATTTTGCATGACTGTAAAATTTCATAGTATATGCAAATTAAGTATAGGGCACACGCTGGCTTAGTGGTTAGCACGTATGCCTCACACCTCCAGTGTCGGGGGTTCGTTTCCCACCGTGGCCCTGTGTGTGCAGAGTTTGCATGTTCTCCCCGTGCTGCGGGGGTTTCCTCCGGGTACTCCAGTTTCCTCCCCAGTCCAAAGACATGCATTTGACATGGCTGATTGGCATGTCCAAAGTGTCCGTAGTGTATGAATGGATGTGTGAGTGTGTATGTGATTGTGCCCTGAGATGGATTGGCACCCTGTCCAGGGTGTACCCCGCCTTGTGCCCGATGCTTCCTGGGATAGGCTCCAGGTTTCCCTGTGACCTGGAAAAGGATAAGCGGTATAGAAGATGGATGGATGGATGCAAATTAAGTGTGGATACAGTAAATGATCAATAAAACAGACAGGTTTGTTTGGTCTTGGTAAACAATAGTCTATGTGAAATGTTTCAGGTATTTTGTAGGTATTTTGCATGTGTGTGTGTGTGTGTGTGTGTGTGTGTGTGTGTGTGTGCGCGCAGTTGTAAACTGTCTACTGTCTGTAAAAATGTCTGCTAAACTTATTTTTATACTTTAAATGGAGCAAATATCAATGACAAATAATTGCCCTAATCATGATGCATTGTATTTTTATTATTGTATTCAATTAAAAGTTTAACTGCTTTGATTATCTTTACTACATAGGACAGCAGAAATGACAGAATTCTTTTTTTTATTTTTTAAAGCACAAATAGGTACATGGGCCTTGCAAAAATATAAGTCCCCCAGTATGATCCAGTAAAGATGTTTTTTTGTTTATTTGTTTTTTTGGCGAGATGAACCCAGATCGAGATACTTTATTTGGGCGAGTTTCAAAATGTGTGCTGCAAACCTAATGCCTCAATTAAATACAGTCTTATTTATAAAGTGCTCTTAACAATGGACATTGTCGTAAAGGAGCATTACAGAAATCTGAATATAGATTTTAAATTATTTATTTATTATAATAATATTTTTTTAATCAGTTAACACCATCACTACAGTGAAATATGGTGGTGGCAGCATCACACTCTGCGGATGCTTTTCATCCTCAAAACCTTGTCAAAATTGAAGCGAGAACGGATGGAACAAAATAAAGGAGGATATTACAATAAACTCTGCTTCAGTCTGCTAAAAATATGTTGAAAAAAGCTTGAAAGAAACTTCACCTTTCAGCCATGTAGGAGTGTTGTTTTGCAAAACACACAAAAGTCAAAGTCCAGATCTGAATCGCATTCCGAATCTGTGGCATTCTTTGAAAATTGCAGTCAACAAACAACATCCATTTAACCTGAACGACTTGATCAGGCAGGCAGAATGGGTGAAAATCGCTCCCAAACAGTGTTCAAAGCTGCTAGGAACTTACCCCACAGACATAGAGCTGTTATTGCAGCAAAATGTGGTTCTACCAAGTACTAGCCTGAAGGGTTTGAATACTTATATAAGCAGCATGTTTCAGCTTTTCTAAAGATCTGCTGACAAAATAGTAATTTTAGACAAAAGTATTTTGACTTTTAAATGTACTTCAAGAGCACACTGGTTTGCAAGTGTCATTTGAAATCCAGACAAATCTGATGACTTTTAAGGGGGTTGAATATTTTCGCAAAGCACTGTATTTATTGGTATATTTATGATACCACCCATACACAGACTGGCAAGTTTTATTTAGTAATATATTGAAATCTGTTTTGTTTTTGTTTTTTGTGCAAAATACAACACATTTAAATACATTTTCCCATTCTTCAGTAGAAATGACTTTTAAGACATGGGGCACTCTATGAAAACTGCAGCCATATAAATGTATATAAATCACTAGCAATAAAAATCCTGATTAATGTAAGGTGTTACACCTTGAGATATACATATGAGAATTTCAATGTCATCCTGTTTCTAACTACTATAAAAACATAATGTCTTTCTAAATTCTCCCCATCAATTACTGTGTCATTCCTTACCTTACCTAATAAAGTAACCCTTTCCTGTAATAAAAGTCTTCCTATTTTAGTACAGAGGCTACTTAATAGTTATCTTTGGGAACGGTTGTTCAGGGTCACAGCCGTTTTGGGTGCGAGGTCTTTTACAAGTCGTTGCGAATGTAAGCGTTGGTGTCTGCATGGGTTACGTTCAAACTGATGGAAGGTTTCCATTAGTAACAATAATATTTCTCAGGCAGTCAGTCAAGCACAATTCATGCTATTTAAAATAACACAGGGAAATTACGAGAACTTAAGATTATAGATAAAATCAACATTTTAAAGTTTGTAGTTTTATGTCGTGTTTTGGGGGTTACACTCGAAATGGCCGTAGCCTTATTCCCAAGCTTCAAATTTCCCACCGTGAAACACAATTACATGCAGCTGTCATCAGTGAAATTATTCTGATTAACCCCAAATAAAGACCAGCTGTTTCTGTTGGATTTTCTTGACATTTTCTGACTGCTGAAGCCATGGTCTACAAAAGAGCTGACACAGCATGTATGGTATCTCACTTGGAACACCGTGAAGGCCATCAATGAGTGGAGAAAATGGAGCACCACAGTGACATTACCAAGAACAGGACGTCCCTACAACATTTACAAAAGGACAAGACAAAAGCTTACCAGGGAGGCTCAAAAGAGACCTACGGCAACATTAAAGGATCTGCAGGAACATCTAACAAGCGCCGATTACTCTCAGCATGTGACAACAATCTCTCGTATTCTTCACATGTCTGGGCTATGGGGTAGGGGGGTGAGACAGAAGCCAATAAAAGAATGACTTAACCAAAAGAAGATCGACGTTTTTTGAATGACCTAGCCAGAACACAGACATGAATCAAATAAAATAAATAAAAATCTGTGTGGTGAAGTGAGCTGTGCACAGGAGATGCCCTCACAATTTGATGGATCTAGAAGGTTTTTGCAAGAAAGAGTGGGAAAATAAGTCAAGATGAGCCGCACTGATAGACTCTTATCCAAAAAGACTGAGAGGCATAATAAAATAAAAATAAAAGGTGCTTCACCAAAGTATTAGTTTATGGGTGTATACACTTATTAAACTCTTTTTATTTTAAAAAAGTTTCTGATTGTTTATCGCTTTATCACTGGGTTACATCCATCCATCCATCCATCTATCTTCTATACCGCTTATCCTTCAAGGTCGCGGGAAACCTTCAGCCTATCCCAGAGAGCATCGGACGCAAGGCAGGCTACACCGTGGACAGCGTAGCTGGGTTACATCCATCTAAATTATACCTTACCAGAAGTGAGACTAGAAAATAGGTTGAAAATAGAGTCTAAATATTTTTTCTTTATACCCAAAAAAGGAGTTAAAATGAATTCTTTTGCAGTGATTGGATAATAAGCCATTGCTTGTTATGCAATGTAATATGGGAAAATTTCTAAATTTGCCATCCATGTTACACTTACACAGGGTATAGTGAAGTGAAAAAACTGATATGGTCTTACCTTAACTTCCTAGTGATGCACTCTGTACCCAAGAAAATCTCGACTTCTGAGTTCTGAATCCTTCTTTTTGATTGGCTCAAAAATAGACTAAAGAGAGATCTTGAAATATTCAAGTTAACAGATCTTGAGATCGATGCAAATTGTTGATTATTTTCAAACTTCTGTTAATGTTGTTTAGCTATTGAATTCAAATGTTTTCCTTTTTTTCAATAAAGTTTTTATTGATAGACTGAATTCATTGTTGTTTTCGTATCCTTGTTACATGGGCAGCGCAGTAAAAATGATGCCTCATAACTCATGTTTGAGTGGACATGTAATATTTTGACCCATATGCCATTATGTTTGATGGGAATGTCACCATAAGGGTGGGAGTGTTCTTCAAAATTCCTTTTTATCCTCATGTCCCAGTTTGGCTGCAGTTTTCATGGAGTGACCCACATCTGCACTTGTACAGCCAGACTCTTTATTTAAAAAAAAAAAAAAAAGAAAGAAAAAGAAACAACAACAACAAAAAAAAAAACCTTAACCTTTTTGAAATAAAGTATATTATACACTTTGTCATTTTGTCCACTAGAGAGCGTCCTCCCCTTATTTTCCACTCAAGTGTGATCATGTGCACTTGAGAGTAAATTACAGGTTTTTAAATCACAGTCTCTCTCTCAAGATGTACACTTTCACACATGGCTGGGTTTTGCTTTTGTTCATTTTGTTGATGTTGAATTGGATTGGTCATTATGAATAAAACACCAAAACCAATCAAACAATCAAAAACAAGGGAACTCCTTTCCTGGAAGGCTAGCCATAGTTTTAATGTTAGGTCTATTTCATCCTTCTTAACTGACAGGGCCAGTGAATGTCACCTGGATACCTTGTAAGTTGTAAGTGACTGTATGACATACAGTATTACTTGCTTTAAATACAGTTGTTATACAGCCATGTTTCCCTTTCTTCTTCCCCTCGCCTACACGTCGAACCTCATGTACAACTTATGAGGCGATCTGCGTAACGGCTTGCAGCTATGGTTAGAGCTACAAGTACCTTGTCCTCTAAAACTGGTTATATAATCTCCTAATGTCTGTAATGTTTTATACTTTTGGTCCATTTGGAACTACACGGCTGGTAGGTTTTAGTTGGCTTCTCTAATTGGTGTTCTAGCCTTGTAAGCTACCACAAGTCTGCTACAAACTGTTCATGTTGCTTAGTATGACATTCTCTCATCTCTCATTCTCTCAGACATGTCTCAGTCCAAATGTATCTCCCTTGGAGAACATGTAGATCTCTGAGGAGACCTAACGTTTGGTGATCTGTGGGCCTGAACTGTTAGCGCGGTATTCTGTATTCAGTTAACATGCATACACGAGTGGACTTCTTTCCATTTCCCCTCATATCTCCCTTTGGTACTTTGACCCACGTGGGTCTCTCTCACTATACTGCCAGTGCTCACTTTTGAGCCTGCTATGACCAGATGCAAACAGACCAAATGTGGAACAAGTAGTAAGTTGTGTGGGACAATGTGGGATATATTTCCAACACCCAAAGGCTTACCATTTTGATGCCTATCTAAAAGAATAAGAACCATGTGCACTCGGCCCGTTTATATTTATTTATATTTATGTCTCTTGTATCAAACAAGGCAACAAAGAGAAACATGAACGCATAAAAAAAATTCGTTAACCCTTGGGCGTCAATCTAAAAAAGTTACACATAGGTCCATAGAGGACAAAAATGTCCATGTAAAAAACTGTCATAAAAATATTATATATATATATATATATATATTTTCCATTGATGTCGATTTTTTTTTTTTCTAGCATAAGTTCTAATTACCAAACATTCGTTCATTTTCAGAATCGTAACCCTTTAAATGCTGGTTTGTTTACATAATGAATTTTTTTTTTTCAAAGCTCAGGAACCTTCTGTGATTCGTATACATGGTACGGGATTTGTGATTTCCAGTACAATACCATTTCTTTCTTTCAAACTGTTCACACACACACACATACAAACCACAACTCTGATATCCATTCAAACACACCCACACTATTATATAATTATAATTTATTCAGTTGGTCTGCAGCGCTATATAATGCAGCAGAATCCGAAGAAGAAGAAAAAAACGGTAAAGCATGTATTTTCCCCACAGGCTCAACCTGAGAAAATACTACACATTTCAGAAAATTCTTTCAAAATGTAATGTTTTGAAACCTTGTCAACAAAATTAAAAGCCTATTAACACAGAATGCATGATTTTATGCTTAAACATCACGGGGATTAAATATTGCAGTTTGAATGGGTTTCAGTGGGGATATTTTTGTCCTTAAGGTCCTGAGCGTAACTATTTTTGTATCTAGTTTAGAATAGATTTATGAAAGCAAATGAGGGTGAAATATTAAAATTCCAATAAAAATACACAGCTTTTGCCGAAATGTATGCTGTTCATATTAACACAGTACAATTATTTTTTAAAAAAAAAAAAAGAAAAGAAAAGAAAAAGGCAAAAATGTCCATAAGGACACATAAGGGCTAGAGCCTGCTAAGTTACCTGGACTGCAGAGGCATAATTTTGGGCTTGGAATGAGGTCTGTCTCCACAATCCCTCAATAACCCTACCAAACAGTGTCCTGTCTTGGCATCTCCACTCAGAATTTTCGACATGTTCCTCCATCTAGCCAACCAGAGCCACTAGCTTATTGAGCTGCTGCTCATCTCTAGCCTACTGTGTTATCTGGACTACTAACAACAGCACAACGGGGCTGGACTTGGGTTCCCTCCATTAATATTCTATTCTCTCTGCTGACCTGTCTCTCCCCCTTAGACGTTCATTTCCAAGCTTCCACCATCTGCCATCCAAAGACTAGCAGGCCTGTGGCAAGCGCTGCTAGCCTTGTCAAGGCACTGTTGACCTAGTCCATGACCTAGTGAAATCTGCCCTGTGTGCCAAGGTCACTCTTTGTGCCTGCTGCCAATGCTGCTCTAAACCATACTCAGCACACTTTCTTGTTTGGAAGAAAAAATGGTGCAAACATTGACTTGAGCACAATCTGCCACTATGTAAAAGTACACAAGTGGCTAGTCCATCCTGCAAAAATTCACATGACCTTCAGCATAACTGACGAACGCTCCACAATACGCTCGATGTGCAGGTGTTTCCAAAAAGCCCACTCCTTGCATTACTGTTAGTTTAGAGGTCCAGCACATGGCACAGTTCAGCGTACCCTTCCTCTTTCACATCTGCTTCAATTCTTGAAGCACGTGATAAGCAGCGTATGATTGGAAGCAGGTGGGATAAAGCAGGGACAACCTGAAAGTGTGTAAGGGTTCAAATGCTGGTAGTTTCAACAGTTTAGATAAAGATATATGGTAGACAGTAAAGATTTTGTCTTGGATTGCAAAGAGGACTTTGCAAACAACAAAGGAATCCTAAACTGTCTTGACAGATCTGGTGAAAGACGTTTATGGTTCTTTAATTTTTGTAAAATAAAGAATTTGAAGGCAATGATATCCCGCCATTCGGAACATACACTTACCGTCTACTTTATTAGGAACACCTGTACAACTACACATTCATGCAGTTATCTAATCAGCCAATCATGTGGCAGCAGCACAATGTGAACAATCATGCAGATACAGGTCAAGAGTTTCAGCTGATGTTCACATCAAACAAAAGGATAAATATATATATTTTTAAGTGACTTTAATTGTGGCATGGATGTTGGCATTAGATAGGCTGGTTTGAGAATCTGATCTCCTGGGATTTCAGTCTCTAGTTACACAGAATGGTGCGAAAAACAAAAAAACATCGAGTTCGACAGTTCTGTGGGTGGAAACAGCTTGCTGAAATGAGAGGTCAGAGGAAAATGGCCAGATTAGTTTTTAGCTTTAGATTTAAAACAGAATAAAGTTATTTTTCACATGAAAATATGATATTTGGTTACATTTTTGTCCGGATACTTCCACTTTTGATTGAGAAAGAGTGTGACACGTTATCTAGACTTTCATGTCATTTCTGATTACTTTTTCTCTGGCCATTAAATCAACATCGCTGCCCATGTAACTGAGCAAAATATCCAAGTGAGGTTTTCAAACGTTATACCAATTGATGCCAACTGTCTTGCATTTGTGTGTGAGCTGTAAAAAGTGTTGAACTGCCTGTTATTTTACAAGCCTGGCTTACTTTTGCGTTAGTGTTTTTCAATCACAGCCAATACATCACCCAACACCCACAGGGAGTATTGTGCTGAGTTGCTTTTCTTGCTCTCGTTCTTGTTCTCTGTCTTTCTGTCTCAGTATCGCTTTCTGTCATGGTTTCTGTAGCGCCAGCTTTCAGGGTCTAGACAGTGTGTGATAAGCCAGAGTTGAGCAGCCAGGTTCGTAGTCGCAAAACTAAACTGAAGACTAGTGCAGAACCCTATAGTTATTTTTCAGAAATGGTTTTCTGCATTGCTCCTCTCTTTTGTATTGTTTTTAAAAGTGTGCTCTTTGGTGTATTGTTTGGATTCTCAAGACTTAATATTTCATCCCACTGCTCATTTGCATGAAAAGAAGATCTACATCCCACAGTCCAAAGACATGCATTGTAGGCTGATTGGCATCTCTAAAATTGTGCCCCTGGGATAGGCTCCAGGCTCCTCGCGACCCTGTGCAAGATAAGCGGTACAGAAAATGGATGGATGTATGAAATATCTATAAAGATCAACCAGATTAAATGTGTCTGAAGAAGAATATGTACTTAAGTAATATTTGTGAATGGAATAAAAATAAAGCGTAGTACATAAAGTTTCCAGAAAAACTAGACCTTTATTAGCTGTACAATAGATAAAGCACTTTGCTTACAAAGTAATAAAAAAAGGTTTGTCCAAAATGTACTTTTTCTCTGGAAACGTAGCGTACGATGCTTGTTTCTTTTCTTCTTAATGTTTATTTAAAACCAGGGGTAGAAAAAGTACTGAGGTCATGTTTTAATACTGAAATTGTGGTCATTGGTGTGACGTGTATTTTTGTATCCTCTCTAAGCGGTTCAAATGTGTGATATTGTCTGATACTTTTTTCTTTTTTTTTTTAGAAAGCCTTTTGTAGTTGTCTTGTTAAAACCTTAAATTCACTGTACATATCTGATCTGAATATGTCGAATGTTTATCTGAATATAGCTTTAAAAAGAAACGTACCAAGCAAGAGTCCTTGCCTCATGTTTGGGTCAATCTGTAAAAACGATGGATAAGAAAATGGAAACAGATGCAGAAAGGTTTATAGTGGATTGAGAGAGCAGATCAGAGATTGCTTTAGAGCACTAAGGTAAGTGGTCCAAGAGGAGAATGGTCTTAGGGTTTGGAAAAAGAAAAATGAGACGGTTATTGGACAGGATCCAGAGTTAGAAACTGAAGTGACCTGAATTGCATTGAAGGTTTCTGTCTTGTTTAGCATTTCAATAATGATGTACAACAGTCAACTGGTTCCACAAATCAATATTCTAAAGTGGCTCTTTAGAATATTGCCCATTTGTTGTAATGTCTTTCACAGTAGAAAACCACACTTCATCCGCTCTGTTACCTTCTGTCTAATAAAGTACTGGACTATATTCCTTGATATAATCAGAATTTGTAACTGAATATAACAGGGACCAAAGGTCTGACTCCACTACCAAGAACTAATTGTTGTTTTTTATCGTTAATCATAAACCAATATAAAACTGTACTCAGTTAATAATTCTCTTTCAAGAAGACATTATTTCAAATGAAACCCTTGTTTGAAACTGAAATATTCTTGAATGCCCTGATTACTTTTGCTTCATACTTTGTACAATACTGTACAAAGGCAAATTATAATTCAGATTGGCAATTAAAACTACATAGACGAAATTTCCATAGAAACTGGACAGGAGGTTGTTTCGGGCTTCTTGGAGAACTTGAAGCAGTTCTGCAAGAAAAAACTCAGACAGCATCAATTATGTTTTTGGGGGTTTTTTTTATCAGAAATGAGCTGCATTTCTTAATAACATGCCAAATTTTCTTTGTAGAGTTTGCAAACTAATGACCCTAATGCATGGTCTTTAATAGGCATATACGATTTATATAAAAATGTTAGATTTAGAGTTTTAGATTTTCATTTTCTTAGTAATGTTTGTATTCTAAACATTGCTCTTATCACCTAACAGCTAACATCTACTATTGGCCCATATTGACTCATTGCTTAATGTCAATAAGACCTTTTTGACTTATTTTAGTTCAACCATATTAGATTTTCTTATCTAATAAAATGAATACATTTGTGGATAATGAAATCAGACTTGAGGACTCTACTCATCAGCCATGATTCAAAATAAAAGTTTTATTCACTGGTTATTTTGTGCTCGGTGTGATATCCAGTATTTTGTTCATTCCAACATCAATGAGGGAAAAACAATACCACCCGTAGACAAGCAACTACAATAGATGGATTCAGCTTCACAATCCAATTTTACCATTCATCTGAGGCTTTTTGAACAGAGAGGAGGAGATGAATCCTATTTTGAGACCCATCCACATCCATGTCTTCATTGCGTTCAATAATCACAATGGCTATGAGCTCGCTTTTGTCCCCAGGAATTGTGTTGGTGGTGTCTACTGAGGACTGCCTATTTTTTGCCACACCTCCTATATGATATTATTTAGGCTTCAGTCAGGAAATTAAATAATGAACCATCATTAATAATGAATCATTAATCATGAACAAGTCATCAATCTTCGGGTCATGTTCAATGTTTAGTAGTGGATGTCTGATACAGCAAGACAGTTATAAATTGTGTTAAAATGTTTATTGTACCTGCATCTAATTCATCCATTCATCTAAACTTTCTTCACATGGAGTATCCTGGTGCCATCTCTACCCCAGGTGAGTAACCCACATGCACCCAGCATTCATCAGAATGGTTCAGTTCTGTTGCTCACATGCCCATTGTAGGTGGTGGAGAGGGGCCAGCATGGGCACTCTGACTGGTCCGCAGCTTTTCTATCATAGCCAGCATTAACTTTCTCAGCAATTCTATGGGATAGGACCAGACAACTAACCTTTGCTCCCCACACGCATCAACGAGCCTTGGGTGCCAATGACCCTGTTGCTGTTTCACTGGTTGTCCTTCTTTGGATCACTTTTGGTAGGTACTATCCACCACATACTTAGAGCATCCCACAAGACATGTTGTTTTGGAGCTGCTCTGACCCAGTCGTCTAGCTATAACAATTTGCCCCTTGTCAAAGTCACTCAGATCCTTACGCTTGCCCAACTTTGAGAACTGACTGTTCGATTACTGCCTAATATATCCCACCCCTTCACAGGTGCCATTGTAATGCCATTATTCACTTCACCTGTCAGTGGTTTTAATGTTATGAACTAACATAATCGTAAGTTAAATTGTCATTTTTAATATTTGGTTGCATCAATGAAAGTTTTTCTATGCTTTAGTGGTTTCCAGCTCTTTTGAAATCGTCACTTCTCGCTGTGAACTTTTTGTCTGTTGCCTTGATTAAATATCATTCTACAGATTTATTAAATTGCGGTTGTAGTCAGAAAAAAAACATCTCTTGCATTTTAACTGTGTTAACACAGTCTACTGCCACCATAAGGTGAATATATA
This sequence comes from Ictalurus punctatus, assembly GCF_001660625.3. Taxonomy (NCBI): domain Eukaryota; kingdom Metazoa; phylum Chordata; class Actinopteri; order Siluriformes; family Ictaluridae; genus Ictalurus; species Ictalurus punctatus. Next base: position 6,059,188 of record NC_030431.2, on the reverse strand, counting down.
TATATATTTGTGTGTGTGTGTGTATATAAATATATATATAAATATATATATATATATATATATATATATGTGTATATATATATATATATATATATATATATATATATATATATATGTTATTCTACTCTGTGTCAGTCTGCATCACATACCCACTTTATTATGCAATTATTTTTCCTATAACAGTCTTCCCCATTGTGTTTTATTGCCTACTCATATATTGACTTCAGTTTTTTTTACACCTTGCAGTCTATTTTTACAATGTAATAAAAATTACAATATTTTCTAATGTAAAAATGATTTATAAGAATTTATACTGCAATTTTTTTAAAACAGTTTTTTTTTGTTGTTGTTGTTGTTGTTGTTGTTTGAAGTTTAAAAGGCTAGACGACAGTCAGGTCCAGACTCAGTGCTCTCTGTATGGACTTAATAAATCTGAGTCATCAATGCACTCATGCAACTTCTGTTTGTAAGTAAACATCTGATAGAGATCACAAAGGCATCACATCTGGAACGAATCTCCGAAAAGCCCCTCAGTCCCTTAGGAACACATCGCAATTTCTGATTAGACATCTTCATTTACAGCATAACTCTGTACTGTATACACATGATACAACATAACACGTGCACACACACACACACACACACACACACACACACACACACACACACACACACACACACACACACACTGTGTAATTAGCAGCTGGTTTTATTGTCTTCTGTTTCTGTATTTAATTTTTTTTGGTCATTATGACAACTACTAAGTACATGTCAATAGTTAATAGGCATGTGCCAGTATTATATTAGAATAACTTCCTAACTCATTGTTAAGGTATTATCACGATATTGTAATGGGGGACAGGTGGATGTCTTGCAATGTTCACAGCACTGTGAGAAAGACACATGCAGTATGTTGCTCTAAAATGTAATATTTTGATGATGCAATTCCCCCTGGATGGGATGCCGGTCCTTCACATAGCACAATGCACACACATATTTGCACACTCATTCACACCTTGGGGCAATTTTGAGCCACTAATAAACCTACCAGCATTTTCTGAAAGCTGGAGGAAACCAGAGAACTCAGAGGAAACCCACAGGGACATTATAAACAGTAACCCAAGCTCAGGATCAACCCAGGGACCCTGGAGCTGTGAGATGGAAACGCCACATGCTGCGACACCCTATAATATTACAGTCCATGTTAATGGTTAATTGCACTGTGTGTGTGTGTGTGTGTGTGTGTGTGTGTGTGTGTGTGTGTGTGTGTGTGTGTGTGTGTGTGTGTGTGTGTGTGTGTGTGTGTGTGTGCATAGTGCCCTGTAATGAGTAGTATTTCATCAACGGTGCATTTCTGCCTCTCACTCAGTGTTCCCGGGATAGGATCCGGCTCCTACACAATCCTTACCAGGATAAAGCTTTTTTTTAGCGAATGAATGAAGGTCAAAATTCAAATTCAAATTTTACTGGTCACACACAACCATACACAGTACAACGTGAAACGACTGTTTGTGACATAAAAATAGAATTTACATAAATCACAATGTACTTTTATAAGGGTAGAAAAGGAAAAATATATTTACATACATACATACATACATACATACATACATACATACATACATACATATATATATATATATATATATATATATATATATATATATATATATATATGATACAGTATGAAACAGTATGATATATGGAATAAAATAAGTAATGACGAATATTTCCCCTACATAAAGTACAGAATAATGGAACTCCATATATATATAGTACAGTTTCCTAATTATCAAAAGACGGTGTTTAAAATATTATTCTACAATTAAAAGGCATGTCTTATACTATGGTGGGGTTGTATGTAACTGAGTCGAAGGACGCAGAATTACATAACCACCTGCATGCTTTCCCAAGGTACCAAGCTGTCATTGTGTGTGTGTGTGTGTGTGTGTGTGTGTGTGTGTGTGTGTGTGTGTGTCTGTTTGGGTATGTAGTATACTGAGGACCAGCATGACATCTCGCTGTACTGCTTCTATGACAACAAATAAAGTAGCAGCGTGAAATCTTTGAAGTGCACAAAATAAGCACAGACTGTGTTTCACCCACAGTGAACCAACACTTATATACAATATATACGTACATTCATCGAATCTGATCGCAGTGGTAGTTCAGCAGTACGGGTTCTGTGCTAGGGGCCAGAATGTTGTGAGTGACTGCTGGAAAGCCCCTGTACAAGGCCTGTATATAAATATCTATAATATCTACGCTATGGGACATCTGAGGACCAGAGCCCTAAGGTTTCTTAAGAAGTGTGAGGGGAAGGGAGGGAGTTCGGTTTATGAACCTGATGCTCTCCACACTCCAAAGAAAGCATTGACTTAAAATCAAAAACCATCAGTAAGCTTTGATTTCAAGCATCAAACTTAAGTGTTTATTTACACCATCATCCTTTCTGCAAACCCTTAAGAAAGCAGTTAAATTGGCACAAATCTACTCACAAATCTATATATCTATGATGTTTTTCCATAGGGGCTCAATTCAAGTTTGTCTTTTTAAGAGCAATTTCAAGCATTACTCAGTCTTACTCATCTCCACACTACTGAGAAGGAAAAAAAAAGAACTTATTCCAACATACAATGCTTCCACCTTGTGGACATCTACTCTACCACACTAGCACTGAAAAGGCTACTCACTGTAGCGTTTATGTAATTTCTATAAGGAGAACTAAAGCAACCCAGAAATCCAAATATCTACATTTAACTATTTATTCTCCATTAAACACACCTCTTCTAAAAAAACATCTTTTCTGTAATGACTATATTTCTTGATGTGGCAGTTCCACGGAAATGTTATTAGACAACAAGAAAAGTTACAGACGCACCTACATTTTTATCCTGATGAAGAAATGAAAAGATATACAACCTGGACATTCTACCCACCCTAAACACTCACCCCTTCTCCTGGTAAACTCATGGTCTGCCTTTGTATTAAGAGTGTAATGCAACACCATTGTCTGTACCTGTGTCTTGTTTTGTGCTCCAAACAATCATATCAGTATCTGTATTTGGATGTAAACTCACAGTGAACTTGGAAATAGAGATGTGCATGAGACCGTACCTGCCCACAACATGTTCATTTCCCAAGACTTAAAGAAACAACTCAACCTGACCAGGCAGTAACTAAGGATGAACCAATGATCACTGTTCATGTTTTATGAATGTGGTATTTATTTGTGCTGTTAGCTTCATATCTGTTAATCCATTCTCCAGAAAGGATTTAATTTTTATTTTATTTTTTTTAAACAAAAAAACAAAACAACACCTATTCATGTATAAATTAAAAACCAACATCACTGTTAAAGTCTTGATGTGAAGACCGGCCAGCCTGCTGGTGTTCCTGAACACAGCGTATTCAAGGACACAACAGAATGAATTTACTCACTGACAAAGGGAAGCCAAGAGCTCCTGCAGACACCAGACACTAAACCATGACCTTATTGACAGCACTGTAGGACCACCACCATGCTCTTAAATCCTGAGAGTGCCGAGGTCTAGAGGACAAAAAAAGAAAGGACAGAATGAAACAGTTATTAGTATAATATACAAGTGCTGTACCATTGTTGAAATGAAATGTTGTCTTTGTTTTACAATAAAGCAATGCTTGTTTCTCTCTTTCTTTTTTTGTCCTTATATACCATATATATACCAACCAATAAATATAAAATAACTTTATTATCATTGTACATGTTCAATAGAACCAATAGCTATGGTTTAATATGAGAGAGCAGCAGAGTAAAGTAGTAATAAAATAAAGCCAAAAGCCACAATATGTGCCAGCTTTACTAATAAATTGAATTGAATTAAATTGTTCCCTATTTACATAATAAATAAATGTATCGGACTGTAGTGTTCCTGTTGCTTATAATCTTTCCTACAGTGTTGGGATGTTTCAGGGCTCTTGTAGATATTTCACAAATAATTGTAACTGATGGTGCTGTAGGTGGTTTGGGTTACTGACAGGAAGTGGGTTTTGGTGAAGGCCTCATTATTTTCGTTTTTTTTTTGTTTGTTTGTTTATTTTCTCATTTGCATGAATGTAATCTCTTTTAGATGGCAGCAACCTTCATTAAAAGCACATTCTCCTACCCCTGCATCCTGCCTCCAGAAATTAACCCTCAACTCCCTTGCATGGAAACCTTGCGAACTGCTTCATTTTGCCTTTAGGTTTTGTGCCACAGCAATTCAAACGTGTCTAGATAATGAGTGATGACCCGATAACTCATTAATTTATAATCTTCTGTAAGTGTTTTATCCTGGTCATGGTTGTGGTAGAGCCAGAGTCTTTTTCCAGGCGCTCTGGTGTATTCCAGGGCACCATGAACACAAATTCACACTTTAGGCACACAATTTAAGGCAGCCACTACACCTAACAGCATGATGTCTTTGGGAGGTAGGAGGAAACCAGAGAACCTGGAGGAACACATGGACATCGGGAGAACATGCAAAATTCCACACAGACAGTAACCCAAACTCATGATTGAACCAAGGATCCTGGAGCTGTAAGGCCACCATGCCATCCATCATGATGTTCCACTGTATATCCAGTGTATCTGTTTGTAATAGATGAGTAGACTGAACTTATCAACGCATCAGTCAAGGAACTTCACGTGAAGTCATACTCTCTCAATCCAAATACTGTAATATAACAGTTTTTTATTCTTTGAGCTTTACTTCTTCCAGTACTTCACCACTAGTGTTCCAATACAAGACACCACTCTTATTTCATCTTTATTATTTATTTATTTATTTATTACTTCTTTTTTTTTAGGATTGCTTCCCAAAACAGTCCCTGGTTCCCCAGACGGTCCACATTTGCTCCTTCTCCCAGATCCTAACACACCAGGTATTCAGTGTTCCTAATTGGTTTCTTGTTGGTGTGCTGGGAACTGGCGCAGAGCAAGCCTATTGACCGCCTAGGGGTTTCCATCCAGTGGGAAACACTGGTTTAGAGCTGCTGCACTGTGAACACCTATTACATTATAGCTGCCCTATAGGGAACGTTGAGGTACATCACTCGGGACTGCAATTTGGAGCAACACCAATTTTTCGGACAAAGGAAGAGATAATCAGGAGGGATCAAACTGGACCATCAATTCAAAGCCTGGTACAGTAGCACTCTATCTATCTACCTGCTAGCCTATAAACAGGTGTCTCTTAATGTAGGTTATTAGCAAAGGTATATTTACATGTTACTGTAGATAATTCATTAACCACCACTCTGGTAAATACAGGTTTAAGTTGAAATGTTGCTAGCTATTAAAAATCAGACCCAAGTGTAGTTATTCCCCCCACAAAAAAAGACCAAGGTCTATATTAAGGTTTGAATCAAAAGCCAGAAAAAGTTGAAAAAGCACCTGTTTTGGAAGTTCACTACAGCAGAACTTGTTGTTAAAGAGTAAACCAAGCACCAGACTGAATAATGCTCTCTTTAGTCACTTTACAATGCTTTTGGCCCAGATCCATGAACCAGAACGTTAAGTAGTGATGTTAAACTGGATACCGGAGCTTCAAAGCATGTTTTGAGGAGGTAGTGTACTTTCAGGTGAAGCTCTGTATTGATGCTTGTGTTGTTTTCCTGTAATGACGTCATCCATCATGAATTGAAGCCTCATTTAGCGGTTACTCCGAGAATGAGTCCAGATTTGTTCGGTTGTTTTTATGCTCTGACTGTGTACAAGCGTCTTTAACCTCCAAGCCCCTTTCTCTGCGCATTGAATCAAAACTCTCCACACTATCCTTTTGTAGATTTCAATCATACAGACATGATTATATCAATAACCTATAAATGCAGTACAAATTATGTGCAACTAATAGCATTTTAAATTCTATCAACAGTTCTACTTCATGTCTAGGCTATGATAAAGAAAACAAACCATAATGCACTTTCAAAAATGTCTTTATTTGAGATGGCTTACATTAGCTGTTTATATCTTTTTGGCCTGTACTGGTCCAGATGTGGTGGCATGGTGGTGCAGTGGGTAGTATTGCCATCACACAGCTCCATATGTCTGTACAACGTTTTGCATGTTCTCTCCACGTCCACGTGGGTTTCCTTTGGGTTCTCTGGTTTCCTTCGACCTCCCAAAAACATGCATGCCCTAGATGTGAATGAGTGTGTGCATGGTGCTCTGCAATAGATCAGCGTCCCATCCATTCCGATCCACACCTTTCTGTGCTGCGTATGAATAAAATTCCAGGAGATCAGCAGTTTCTGAAAAACGAGCCTATCTGGCACCAACAACAAGTCACTGAGCTCACCATTTTTGCCCCATTCGGACTCCAAATGACTAATTGCATTGCTAATTAACTTATTTAAATATTCTGTTTTGGTCTATTGGTTTATTCTGGTACAAACGCCTCTCTTTAGCTTTGCTAGCTTGTGATTTTACAAATGCTAAATTCAAAGAGAAGATCTAACAACAGTGCTGTGTTTGTCCAAAGGTTGTGTCGGCATCCCAGAATGCAGTGCAGCATGGTATTCACCGTTACACAGTTTCCATTTCCTTGACATTGCAATTCAGAAGATTGGCACATTGTTAGTATCTAACTAAGACTGAAAGCAACTAAAAGCAGTCAAACACAAAGTTAATAAAAATAGGAATAAAATTATTCACCAATCAGGGCAATTTGTAGGCAAATTTGAGTTAAGTGTCAGGTATATAAAAAATAATGTTCAAAACACATGCATTTAACAGTTATATACATATTCTACCACATTATAACAACAACAACAACAACCATAGCTGCCTATTCATTCTTTTGTGTGTGTGTTTTTTTTTTTTCTTCTATTCTGCCTCTCTATGCATTGTCAAGCGCCAGAGAAAAGGACGACTGGTTTGTTTTTAACACAACAACAGATGGCTCAGTGTCACTGCGTTCTACTCCAAGCTGAAAATCTGAAAGGGAATATTGCAGGAAATATAAAAAAAAAAAAAAAACAGGGCCCAGATTGCTGGTTCCTCAGCTGCCACTTATCCCTGGGGTAAAATTAAGGAAGTTCAGCATTTGTTTGAGAGCCAAGAGAGCTATAATTATAAGTAAACCCATGCAGACACACAAAAAAACATTAAATCAATCACATCTTTATTAGACTTTGTTTATTTGGCCCTTGTAATACAATGGTTTGTAAGCTACTTACAAGTCTTCGTTAGGGAGCATGGGACTGGTCCATTTTGACTGAGCCAAAATGATTTTTGTGGTAGTGGAAATTGTAGTGATACAGTGAATCAGAGTGAATGACGATTCATTTCTCAATACGAACGGCTCATGTTCGTTCAATTATTGAGATGGATATTTAAAGCATGTTTAATGTGATGATGTATTTATGCAAATTAATAATACTGTAGTTCATAACTGTATAGTAAAATGAATATGGACATATTAATTATATGTTATGTGAAGTTAGTGGTAGAAAGATCTCCATCCATCCATCCATCCATTTTCTGTACCGCTTATCCTGCACAGGGTTGCTGGGAGCCTGGAGCCCGTCCCAGGGGTACCCTTGACGGGGTGCCAACCCATCACAGGGAACAATCGCGCACACTCACACACTACGGACAATTTGGAAATGCCAATCAGCCTTCCATGCATGTGTTCGGACTGGGGGAGGAAACCGGGGTACCTGGAGGAAACCCTCAAAGCGCGGGGAGAACATGCAAACTCTACGCACATAGGGCAGAGGCGAGAATCAAACCCAGAGGTGTTGTGAGTTCTAAGCCACCATGCCCCGTGTAAATATATATATATATATATATATATATATATATATACCTGGGGAAACTTTTATCATGGTTTTTGTTTACATCTTTATGGTTTTAAAGGTAAGGCCCTTAAAATACTGCAGAGACAGTGCAGGTATCAAGAAAGGAACTACAGGAATACTAAAAACAAAAAAAATTGTTGAAGGAAAACTCTGGAAAATTTTCCAGCTACATTCAATGTCATATTAATGAGAAATGCAACGTAGCAGCAGTGGGGACGCTGGTGCAAACATCGGATTGAAATTTCCAGAATGCAACGCAGTTACATGACGCAGCTGCACCGAGTTACGGCAGAGACTCGGCTCGACTCGGCTAGTCAGTGATTTACAATATGGCTAGCGTGATGGCGCTGACAGTGGTATCAGCATGTACGCTGAAGCTCTGGAATCTGACCTGTTTACGCTGAGAGAGCTGGACAGATCAGAGCACTTGAGCGCTGCTGCATTGCTCTATTTAGATAGAGATTAATATAGACTAACTATGATGATAAACTAAGTTTGAACTAAAAAAAATTTTTTTTTTAAGGGCAACTCAAGCATGTGACCCACATTGAAGATCACATATTAATGATAAATTATAAATATGCAAGTCACTCAAGGGGTTTATAAGAACAGTAGAAATATCAAGTTCTCAGAGTCTTGTGGTTTTGGGGTTTTTTTCTACTGTCTATATTTCAGATTTCGAACATATCACGGAATACTAGTTCCTCTTAATGACGCATGCAAAGTCATACAGCAGAGTATGATTGTTCTCTCATCAAACCTTGATGCAGAACACACTTCGGTCAATGTATTTCTGAAAACACATGCATGCTCCTGGTCATGCCATTCTCAGCAGTCTCAAAACAATTACTGCAATGTGTAAGACGGTGACACGTGAATTCATCACCGGTTTGTGGTCTCCTGTCGGAGTCGATTTCCCCTGTGGCTCACTGACTCACCACAGCTCACAAAACCTCCACAAAACAGGCCATGAGTACTTTTACCTTATTGTTACAAAACTTTATTTTTCCTAGCTAAAATTCAATGCATATTACAATATACAATTTGTACCAAGGAGTAAATTAATCAACAGATCCTCATCCCATAGCCATATTAAACACACTGGCACGTAGTAATGCATATATTGTATTGTATTATATTGCACTGTATGTTTGTTACAGTGACCTTATTTTATATGCAGGCACACAGTCAGTCTTTAGTTACAGTTATATTTATATAGCACTTTTCTAGTCACTCAAAGCACTTTATATAGTTATGGGGGGGGGGGGGGGGGGGGGGTCTCCTTAATCACCACCAGTGTGTAGCATCTACCTGGATGATGTGACGGCAGCCATAGTGCTCCAAAACGCCCACCACACACCAGCTATTAGAGGAGAGGAGAGAGTGATGTAGCCAATTCAGAGATGGGGATTATTAGGGCTCCATGATAAAGAAGGACCAATGGGGGAATTTCACCAAAACCCCTGGGTTATACCCCTACTCTTTTACAATAAGTGTCCTGGGATATACAGTTTGCATGAAAATTGTGTGTTGTACAGAATGTACATCTTTTTTTTTTTTTGTACATAATGTTTAATATTTATGTAATACTTATGTAATGTAATATTATATAATACTTTACATAATCACCTTTTTACTGGGATTGTTAGTAACTCACAATTAACACGCTCCTAATTAAAACCTGGCAAATAAAGTGCTATGCGTATATGGTATAATATATAACTTTCTTCTTCGTCTTTTCTATCAGAGCTCTTACCTTTCCATCTTTTTGCTAAGTGGCTATACAATTCATAAACGCTCACATTTGGGGGGGTTTTTGTGCGTTTTTTTTTTAATTATTATTATTATTTAAATTACAGCCTTGTGCTACCATATCAGTTCCACAGGATTAGAAAGATCCTGGAAACATAACAAACCTTTGTGGAAGGAAGATTTGCTTGTGTTAAACGTTAATTGAATTTTGATTCGATGCAATTACAATTCGCTTGTGGTTATTTGCATACGTTTAAAATATTCATGGGTTCATTTCGGGTGAGCAGGATGTGGTCACAGAGCTTTTTTTTCTCCCTCTAGATATATCTCTCAAATGGTTCAGTTCCTTTCATATATAGTGAAAATTAAAACATGATCTGTCCATCCGTGAGACCATTCTGAATTGCAGTAAATGCTCTGACCGAAATGTCAGAATTCCATGTGGCTTTGATTAGGCATTAACACGATGCATTTATCTTTGTAATGATGATCTGACGACATGTAGGACATTATTTTTTTTTACGTCCCTTCGCTAATGTATGTGCCATTGTGTGATATTAGAAACGAGAGCTCATTTATGGGGCAGTGACCTACAATTCTCCCAATATGCAATGAGTCCTCAGTCATATTGTCTGACTCTGCCTTCATATTTCACTGATATGAAATTCAGATTTGAGTGGAAATGCTTAGGGTGGAGGTGGGGGAGAATAGGATGGATTAGGGATAGAGCGCGACACACACACACACACACACACACACACACATTTCCAGACTCTTCGCCCCTCATCGTGCGCACCGTCAGACGTCACGGGCCAGATTGTTTTGACACCCCGTTAAGAAATTCAGCAGGAAGATGGACGGCTCATGAAATTTGCAGACCCTGATTGAATTTATGATATTTTCATAAAGGCCATCAAGCACAGATGCCTGGGGGGAGGATGGCCTGACAAGCAGACAGAAAGATTGGGAGATGGGCAGGGGGGGGGAGAAAAAAAAAGTGAGGCAAAGTCCCACCGTTCTTCTTTCTCTTTTCCTCCATCTTACACTGCAGCTTCTTCTTGCACGTTCTGGACTAACCTGAGGAGGAAAAAACAGCCATTTATACACTAAAAAAACACACGCTTATTCACTTTATACCCCTTTTATAGGTCATTCTCCATGTGAGTAAAGTGGAAAGTAGACTTGAATTGGTAGACTCGGTAACAAGAACCCCTGTATGCTCCACAGAAGGTCATAATGTATGAAATAAAACATAAACCAACCACCTCAATTTACTAATATGAGTCATACTTAATGCACTGAGTGTGTGGGGTTAAGACGAACTTCCTTTAAATGTGTTTTAGTTTTAGTCATGTTTTTCTTTTAAATTAAACCCAGAATCTGCCTTTAAAGTCAAGACGTGTAATCAACATGGGTCAGATGCCAGTAAGAGACCTTTTTTGAGAACAAGTCTTACTGTAAATGATATGCAAATAGCTAAGATTGCGATTAAGGTTTCATTCAAAATGCGGTCTGTTCCGAGAAATAAACAGTACCGACGCTGCTAAGCATACAGATAATGAAACACTGAGCAAAACAATACATGATGGTATCACGGGTCCTTGCTCCAGGTTTCCTGATTCAATCCTGAGCTCCTCGGGTTACTGTCTGTGCTGCGTTTCGCGTGTCCTCCTCGAGTTTGTGTGCATTTCCTCCGGGTTCTCCGGTTCCTGACACCTTCCGAAAAAACCTACCAGTAGGTGAATTGCTCCTAGGTGTGAATGTGTGCATCCCATCCAGGGTGTATTCTGGCCTTACGTTCAGTGCTCCCAAACCAGGATAAAGCTCTTACTGAAGATGAATGAATGAACATATAATGATATATTTTGGTGGGTCTATACTACTGTGCACTCTCAGTTCATTATAGTTATTAGATATACACTGTTTAGTAGATGAATTATTCAAAGTGACCACAGAATGCAATTCAAACATAAAGCTGAACAATTGCAGGTTGTGGGCTTTAACTGGAAATAATAATAATCATAATAAATCCCAATATCCCAAATAATAAGTAATACCATGGCCAGGAAAGAGAGCATAACTTGCCCTGCTCTCTTGGTAAAAAACAGAAAGACAGCAGTTATAAGTTTCTGAAAAACGCAGTTAGCAATTTCCTCTTAGCGTGTTTATCAGGCCTGTGAGGCAACATGAGCTGTAGGAAGGACATGATGAAGCCTACGCCAATCCCTGAGAGGCAGCTTTCATGCAGTAGGGCAGAACTAGTTAATGAGTGGGAATTGGCAATGGCTGTAGAGGGGGTAAAAACCCAAATAAGCATTTAAACAAACAAACAAATCTCAAAGACTATCCTCTATCTGCCCATCCACAGACCCTTAATTGCTGAACCAGCGTTTAGCCTGATTAAAGCTAGACAAATGATTCGGTTACATTTGGAGGCTGTTTTTAGCTAGAGTCTGTGCTTAGTGCTTCACTAACAACAGCCCTAATTATCAGCTCAACATGTGCACTTACAAGTTCATACGTTACCCAAAACCGCACACGTAAAAGTCTAGGCCCCTGTTGACAGAGAGTAATGATAATGGTAGAAGATGGGGGGGGGGGGGGGGGGGGGGGGGGGGGGTACATTTTTCTGTGCCAGAACATCTGGTACTGCATAGAATCTCGAAAAGCCCCTTGTTATCTATCAATTACACTGCGAGCTTCATGTATTAATAATGAATCAGAACCTGTGCTTTTACTTTCGTTTCAAATTAGTTTGCACAAGTTTTTCCCAAGCCAAACAGTCCAGTCTTAATTATTCAACTGCCTAGAAAAAAAGAAAAGAAAAAAAGAATGTAACACTTTTGAGTGAAGTTCTCATTGTGGGGTGTGGGTAAGAGGAAAATCAAATATTTATAAGCACACAATCCTTTCAATTATTTCCCTGACACTTTAATAAGAGAAAAAAAAAATGTCCTAAATGAAATTGAGCATTTTTAATGCATTTTAATACAATGTTCTAAAACAATATGCCTGTTTCAATTATTAAAACTAGACAGGGGCATTATACATGCATGCCGCAAAAGATCCTCCAAAAAATTTCAGCCTGACAGTGCTATCTGCCTAAAACCTTCATATGAATGCTTTTTAAGCAATTAACACAGAAGAAAAGGGAAAAGGAATTGCTTGTGTTTTTGTCTGTATGCTGTAATAGTGGACTTGGTAGCTCAGAGCTACTGGGTTCGACTTAATGCTAGAGAATGCTAATTAAAATGGCATTTAAATAGGAGAAAAAAATAATTCACCAATCTCAAACAGAAGCGATAACAGTCCGGTTTTGCTTTTCGCTTCCAAAGAGTCGTGAGAAATTCAATGCCGGAGAAGTGGAGCTAGCAAATGTTGGAATCAAAGTTCCAGAATGCAATGCAGCAATACAACGACATGGTTGTGCCGAGTAACAGCAGAGACGGTGTTATTGCAGTATTCGCTTGAAATTTGCTGGTCTGTTTGAGCAGAGTGTACAGATGAGGAGCCGAGAGAGCTGGACAGACGAAAAGGTTAAAGCTCTGCCGCATCACTCTTTTTTAGGTAGAGATGAAGCGAGGGCTAAATCCCACTGGCGTCACCAATGATCGGGTAGCCGATTGGCATTGTCCGGGCAATGCAGGACACCAGATTGAGAATAAATCAGCAAGTTGAGGAAAGAAATTTGAATGAAATAACGTGTACTCGGTATAGTATACTTTAGTATTTCAATACAAAATAAATCCTGGATGCCACTGAAGATCACGTACTTCCATCCATCCATCCATTTTCCATACACAGGGTCACAGGGAGCCTGGAGACTATCCCAAGGAACTCAGGGTACAAGGTGCGGTACATCCTGGAATGGGTGCCAACTGTATAATCGCACACACATTCACACTCTACAGACAATTTGGTAATGCCAATCAACTTACAACGCTTGTCTTTGAACCGGCGGAGGAAACCGGAGTACCCGGAGGAACCCCCCAAAGCACGGGGAGAACATGCAAACTTCGTACACACAGGGCGGAGGCGGGATCCGAACCCCCATCGTGATAACGACCAATATATCGATAAGTCATTGAGAGTGGATTTTTCCTTTAAAGGTCAGAAGACATAAAGTATTCTGTGCTGTATTCGGAAATCTCAACCACAGAGAGGGAAAGGAAGGAACGACGTCTAGCAAGACTATCCTTTTTGTTTCATATGAGAATCGAATGACAGTGTGGCTTCTAACCCATGTGGCTTCCATCTCTTTTTTATAGACGTGTAAGGGTCACATGTGATTTCCCCGATTAGACTAGTAGCCGTCCGATTTTGCACGCATCTTAAAAGATTACAAGATTGGAGATTCATCTGTAATTCATACATCCTACCTTACTCCATACACCCTCCTCCTCCTCCTCCTTCACAGAAGCCACTTTTTGTCTACACCTGGTTGAATAAACCTTTCTGTCACGCATCTTAGTGCCACATGAGGCAGGACGTAAAGAATCAAAGCTCCACAGGAATGAACTGTGATCCTACATTGCTAGTTCAGTCGACTAGAAGATTACCGAACATTATCTCAGTCGAGCGGAAGATTATCATCTTAATAAGAGACGCTGCATTCTGGATATAAGAATAGAATAAGGTTTTTGCAATGCACTTTCATATCCATACAGTACGTATTGTATACAAGTAGTCGCAGTACAGTAGTTAGGCGTAAGTCTTCAGAAGAATTTATACACCACGTTTCCTTCGATCACACATCATTCAGGAATATGTTGACGCTTCTAGAGATAAAGCAGCGATGTCTTCAGGCTAAAAGACTCTCACGTGAAGTTGTTCTTTGTTTAAAGTTATTCTTTGCTGTGGTTATTCAAGCCCCGTCAAGGTAATCATTTTTAAATGTTACCTGCCTAAAGATAGCCCGGTTGTCGCCATGACAACCGCCTCCCACATCACTTCTTGCTAAGAAAATTGGGAGGAAAGCGCAGGTGCCGGCATCTGTATTCCCCCCTTCCAATCTTATTAGAGACGATGTGCATGCACGCTTGGTCCGTCTTCATAAAGCTGTCAATTAACGCACAGAGTCAGCATAACTCTGGCTATCAGTGCGTGTCCTCCAGATGGGCCAGATACCAATAAGACATGCTTGGAGAAAAATTGAATTTTGTCTCTATTTTTATTTTTATTTTTTGAAGAAACATGACAGGAAATAGGGCGGTTAGGACATACGATTTAAATAAGATTTCATTCAGAAATGGGCTTTGCTCAGAAAAAATGTATAGTTGCTATAGTACAGATGAACAACTATATAACATGTTAGCTATTTACTCATAATATCACAAATGTCTTGCCATCAGTTCTCTCTACTTGTCTCTTAAACCGCATCCCCTGTATAGATCATGAATCATCTACATTATGGATAAACTCTACATGTTCGGGTTTATATTATTCGGACACTACCTTACGTGGTGCATTGAGTTCACTGTGCTTTGTATAATAAACAGGCGTGGCCAAAGACATTGCCATGTTAAGGACAATTTATTACGGTTTTAGTGTTCATGGGTGAAACACTGATGAATGTGTGTGTTATCAACATTAATATAATGAAAAAGGAATCAAAACGAGTTTCTATCCCAAGGATTTGATTTAACAGACAACCAAGCTTTAACCAGAATGACCCAGCCTTAAGATTTCAGTATTATTTGTTGGAGATAATATAAATACGTAATTCATGGTTCATGAAATTGTACTGAAGTGAACTGAATTGAGCGAGCTGGGCATATTCATATACCATCATTATCAAAAAGTGCTGAGGGACACCATTCTCCAAAACCATTCCATATTCTCTTTATGTAATCTGCAGGATTTCATTACCATGCACAGGCATGTGTTGGTAATGAGCTCCCCGCACACGACTAGTCACTTGCCCTCCTCATGACTCCACCGCTGTCCTTCATGCTACATGCTACATTCTCGTCCAGCGTGTGGCCTCGTCGTCAGTTCTGCTGTAAGGGAACTGCATGTTAATGGGTGTGGTGAGGTGGGTTTTTTTTCTTTTTCTTTGACCTAACCCCAGTCTTACTTCTCCAGAATCAATCCTTTAGGTCCTGCTGGGTTATGATTTGAGAGTAGTAGCAGTGCTGAGGATGAGGGTGTTGCAAAGGGTGTGAATTTGCAAGGTTTCATGAGAGTGGGGTGCAAATGGGCTGTCAGAATCACCACAATCATTATATTTGCCATAAAAGGAGATCCCACATGACCTCTCATGCATTCTGCTGAATCTGTTTTTTTTTTTTTACAGAAGGTTCTTTTACAAAGAACAATGTCCATGAAACAAAGATATTATTATTATTATTATTATTATTATTATTATTATTATTATTATTATTATTACTGGGGCACACGGAGGCTTAGGGGTTAGTACATTCACCTCACACCTCCAGGGTCCGGGGTTCGATTCCCACCGTGGTCCTGTGTGTGCGGAGTTTGCATGTTCTCCCCGTGCTGCGGGGGTTTCCTCCGGGTGCTCCGGTTTCCTCCCCCAGTCCAAAGACATGCATGGTAGGCTGATTGGCGTAGTCTAAAGTGTCCGTAGTGTATGAATGGGTGTGTGAGTGTGTATGTGAGTGTGCCCTGCGATGGACTGGCACCCTGTCCAAGGTGTACTCCGCCTTGTGCCCGATGCTCCTTGAGATAGGCTCCAGGTTCCCCCGCAACCCTGAACAAGGAGTAAGCGGTAGAAGATGGATGGATGGATGGATGGATTATTACTACTACTACAATCATTATTATTATTCTTATTTAAAAGAAGCGTTAGGCAAGATTTGCCAACATTTGTCAAGATTATGCTGTGTTCGATTAGAGGTCACAACTTGTAATCCCCTCAAACCCACAAAAAAAAAACCCACTCAATTAGAAATTCCTATAAAGGAGCTCAGGTAGTTTTCTCAACTATGAGTTCCTCCAAGGTCAGGGATTGACGTTAAATCAACATGGCTGCGCACAGCATCAGGAGTAAATAAAGTAGCACATTTTTCCTTTAAATAAGTTATACTACATGTACACGCATTAGCTTTAGATCAATCAGCAGACATATACAGACATATTCACTTGTTAAATTGAAAACATATACATGAGTACACAGTTCACTGTTTTGAGGAGGAAAATATACTCACTCATCAGCGTTAGCTAGCTAGCTTGTTGCTAACAAAAGACAAACATGAAAAAAAAAAACGCCATTCTGAACTTCAAGCTCATGTAGCAAGAGTTCTCTTAACCTGTTAAAGGTTAAACAGGTGAAGTTGAATAAGATTTGAATGATATTTTACTCGCCCATCCCCCATTAACATGTACACAAAGCTCTGCCTCCAGAGCCTACAGCTGTTCAACTAGAGTTAGCATGTGAACTAGAGTTAGCATGTGAATTAGAGTTAGCATTTGCAAGGGCTGTCACGTAAGCCAAGTTACAACACTATAAACATGCATATCTTTCTCCTACTGAATTCTGAAAATGGTCAAGAATGCCTTCACTGTCCTGCTTTTCTCTGCAGTGACATTTTGAGCTTGCATCATTAGCATTGTTAGCAATGTAAGCTACATGAGAGGCTATTCAGCTGCAGGAAAGCCAAGTTGTAACACTATAAACATGAGAAATTTAGCTCATAATGATTTATAAGAATGGTCAAGCGCTTCCACTGTCTTGTTTTCCTCTGTAATAAAAAAACCCAGCATCTACATGATTGCTTATGTAAAGCAGGCCACTCAAACAGTTCAAAGCTTTATACAGATTATGTTTACACACCTATCCATGAACATGTCCTTCATCAGTAATAAATTACTCCATCATGGAAAAGCACGATGTGTTTATCAGTGTTTATTCTGGTTTTACCTGTTCTGATTTCTTTCTCTTTTTTTAAGCACAGCATGTTTTCTTTTTGTGTTTGCTCACAGGACAATTATCCAGCTGTGCTGGGTGCTCAAAGATTTCAGACTGAGATGCGGGCAGGGTGAAGGCGTGTTGGGTAAATCTGTAAAATGACTATCAAAGAGACCGATCCAAACACAAACAAGCCTCCTGGACCTCAACACTGTTTTCCAAACAGGTTTTCTGAGCCGCATAATCAGTTTTGGGTAAGTTACTCAGAAAAAGTAATCCACTACAGATTACTAAATACTACTTTAGATTTGTAGTCTGATTGCATTAGTGATTAGTGCATGTAAAAAGGTATCAGATTACTAATTACTTTACTTTCAAAACCTATCAAACCTACAAAAATACACTACAAAGTGAAACTCATAGTTCTTTCAGTGGTTTTAGCACACATCAATGTATGACACGATCAGAAAAAGTTGGATTTATCATAAAATTTGACTCGGGTGTTGTCACTGTTTGTAGGACTACCAGACTGATGAAATATAAAACTTAACTAGGCTAGTTCGGTGTCGCTAGCCAAGGGGAGGCACAGCTAAGCTATCATTGTGTGGGTTTAGTTGCTACAGTGCCATGCAAAGTACATCATCTTTCTTTCTGCTCTGCTCATATCATGTTCACGTAAACTGGAACTCGTATAGACATTTACACACCTTGTTTTCCTGATCAGCGTGAAAGGATGTCTCAGTTTCAACCCCTTTACTGGTTTAAAAAATAATCGGCGTATATCCATTTTTCCTCACACTGACTATGTAAGTTAGCATTTGGCAGAATTGAGAGGAGGTTAGCCGATAAGACACGAGTGTTTCCACGTATTTTCCTGTAAACCCTGTCTGATTGGTCTCGCCTCCGTTCACTGAGGATGTAAAATCACAACACCGCCGTCTTCTTTTACTGATATTCAGTTACGTAGTGACAAACTGCTCCAAGTGGAGAATTATTCAGGGCTAAAGAAAAAATCCTCTGGGCTACAGCCCCGAATGCCCAAGCCAGGTCACGCCCCTGGCAGCCATGTAAAACGTGATTTATTTAAAAATGCATTTTACTTAATATTGTTTTCTTAACAATAAATTTGTAATGCAAGTAATGTAATTTTATTGACATCAGTAACTGTAATCAAATTAGTTAAATTTAAACTCTAATGCGGTACATTCTTGCGTTATCAGACAAAGTCATTAGAATACAGTAACGCGTCATACCCAACTCTGCGCATAATGCACTTGTGCTTAGGTCAATTATTTTTGATCATGTTTAAGGGAATTTCCAATTTTTCTATTTGGTCAAGGAATAAATAAAGAAAATAGAATGTTGTACCTTTAAAACAGCCCTATATGTTGAGCTCTTCTTCCATACATAGCATTTGTGTCACAAATGTTGAATGTGACTGTTGAAAGGGCAAATTGTCTGACGGATAATGAAGAGCGTTCATGCTCACTGAACTCTCCAATTCATTAATTAATTCAAGATAATGATCTGTGCCTTACCTTTCATAGTTCAGGATCGCAACATTGTCATTTGCTCAATTACTCGCTTTTAATGCAAGTGTTGGAAATCAGAGGTGACAGTTCAGCGCGCTCTGATTGGCTACAATTAGCGCGATCCCATGTCTGGCTGTAATAGCAGCACCGAATATAGCGTTTTCAGCTGAAATGGAGACAAAGCGTAAAAAACCTGGCAAGACATCATCCTTGACTGACAGCAACGCTCCCATTTTAATCGTAACAACTCGTTCTGGGTGACTCGACCGTTTCTTCTGATATTTGACCCTCCTTTGTCCTTGCTCATGCAGATACGCATGAACCCCCTCCTCTGCATTAACATACATAAATCTGTGGAGCAGATTTGTCCATTACAGCTGAGCATCCTTAGAGCAAGGCCTGAGGGTCCAGGGGCTAATAAACCATGCGCTGTCAAAGCAGCAGCGCATCATTATAAATTGTGCATGAACTCTATGTTTTAAACATTTTGACCGCATCCCCCCTCTCACACACATGCACAAACACTGGCATAGGCTCACGGCAGACCTGTCAGTCCCATTGTGAATAAAGTGTGTGCAGCATCTGCATACAGTATACTAAGGCTGGAGAAAAACAAGTATGTATAGGGTATGAGAGAGCGAGAGAGAGAGAGAGAGAGAGAGAGAGAGAGCGAGAGAGACAGAGAAGTGTGTGACGGAGCCCATATTTATCAGGCAGAGGTACACTACTTTGGGAACTAGTTTGGTAATAAGGCCATGAGGGGTCTTGCTACTGCATGCATTTATATATATATATATATATATATATATATATATATATATATATATATATATATATATATATATATATATATATATATATATATATATATATATATATATATATATATATATATATATATATATATATATATGTGTATATATATATATATATATATATATATATATATATATATATATATATATATATGTATAGGTGGGTGTGGGTGTGTGTGTGAGTGTGTGTGAATGTTGTGTGTACACAATCTGAAAATGTACTCGTGTACACACCCCTTGTTAAAAGTGCAGGTTTTTATTATGATGTAAAAAACAAAAAAAAAAACTATTTAAACCAAGATAAATCATATCAGATCTTTTCTGACCAACGAAATTCAAGTGACCAACAAATATAAAGAAAAGAAAAGGAAAAAACGTACAAAACCCTTGTTGCATAATTGTGCACACCTTTTTATAATGGGCCACGTGACCGTGGTCAGAATTGACCAATCACGTTTGTACTTATGTTCAAACGTAATCATCGCACGGCTGTGATTCTGATTAACTCCAAATAAAGCTCAGTTGTTTATGTAGGATTTTCTTGACATCCTTTCTTCAGCATCCAACTGCTGAAGCGATGATCAACCACTTACAAAGGATGTACGGGATCTCATTGTCGAAAAATATGGATAAGGAGAGGGGTACAAAAGAATTTCCAAAGCATTAGATGTACCATGGAAGACCATAAGGGCCATCAGCTACAAGTGCAGAAACGAGTATCACGGTGACATTAACGAGAACAGGACGTCCCGCCAAAATTTACAAAAGGACCAGACGAAAACTTTAAAGGAGGTGCAGGAATATCTGGTATGTACACAAGTCAGTCCCTGCATGTGACAATGATCTCATGTATTGTTCATGTCTGTGCTATGGAGTCGTGTGGCTAGACGGAATCCCTTTCTCATGAAAAACAAATCTGCCTAAATCACCCAAAACCATGTGTGTTATGGTCTGATGAGACCTTTTTGGGCATAATTCTAAAAGAAATGTTTGGTCACAAAAACAACACAGCTTATCGCCCAAAGGACACCATACCCTCAGTAAAGCATGGTGGTGGCAGCATCATGCTGTGGCACTGCTTCTCTTCAGCTGGGAACGGGGGCTCTAATCAAGATAGAGGGAATAATGGATACGTCCAAACACCAAACTATATTGGCAAAAAAACTTACAGGCCTCTGTTAGACAGCTGAAGATGAAGAAAAATGAAAACCTGATAACAATCCAAAGCACAAATCCAAGTCAACCAAGGAAAGGCTTCAGAAGAAGACGTTTAGAAAATCAGGGTTTTGGAATGGCCCAGATCTAAAACCTGTGGAATGACTTGAAGAGGGCTGTGCACAGGAGATCCCCTTGTAATTTGATAGATCTGGAGCATTTTTGCAAGGAAGAGTGGAATAAAACTGCCAAATCAAGATGTAAGTCTCTAAGTCGGTAGACACGTACTTAAAAAGACTGCGTGCTGTATTACAAGCAAAAAAAAAGGGGGGGAGTGCATATTTGTGCAACCAGGTTACTGTAAGTTTTTTCTTTTTCTTTTTTCCCTAAAACATTTATATCTGTTTTTCACTTGAATTTTACTGGTAAGAACCCTGGCTCACTACACATTAGGACATTGATGACTCGATTTCCGGCAACATGACTACGTACTCCCGTTGGAAAACGTCACTACTGGCATTTATCAACAGCAGGCAGGAACAACATCTTTCTGACATTATATGTCGTATAAATTTGTTTGCTCGATCACACGCGTTTCTGTCATGCTACTTCAAGCAGGATGGTAGGCTAGCTAGTGGATTTTTTTTTTTTATAATCGTTAAACACTTAAAAGTCGTTAGACTCAAACAAACCTTATGTAAAACGTCGAATAAAGTTTGACGGCACTAATGTAAGTAATCATTTAAGAGCTACAACAACGATAGCAAGCTACTTACATTTGTAGACAAAGTTGGCTGAGAGTTCATTCACTTTTCCTTTTTTTTTTCCGAGCTGAGAGGCTTCAGAAAATATGCTGTCATTTCCAGTAAGGGATCATAGCGAGCATCGATGCTCCCTTGTTTTCATTTTTTAGAGCACTGGAAGGATTCTGCGACTGAGACAGCCCTTAAAATGGCCGACTCCCTGATCAGTGCCCTGACTGCTGAACCTGGGATCTGATTGAGACGCACCCTTGGTTTCATGTTTACATCGCTGAGTGTATTTCATAGCTAGCTAAAAGTCTTCTAGCTAATCTCCTCGAATTAGAATGCTCCACATCCACAAGAATCATCACACTCAAGCCAGACATAGATGCTAATATCTAACAACTTTTATTTCACTATGCAATCTTTTGTTAAAGCTGACACGCCCTTAGTGCATTATGGGTAAAAAACCCACAGTTCCTCAGCCACTGAGAATACACATACACGTCAGTAAAAGTCTTGTTAGGATAAATTCTTAATTTCTAGGACATTTCTTGAAATATTCAGTGCTCTAGTAAGACAGTAACTAGAAATCAGTTCTAGTGTTTGGGACGGAGGAGAAATGCAGGCGTGACAGTTCAGCTTCAGAAATGCTACACTGTGATGTTCATCGATGTTTAAATATTAGTCGTTTGGTGTGTTGAATCAATTTATGAGAGAATTAATACATAGCTGATGTAGAATTTCATTTATGCTTTCTCACAGAAGAGGTGAGTCACAAAGCCTGGTCGTTTCCATACAAATACATCAGCTTCATAAAATAAGTGTAAAGGTTTTTATCCCGGTCAATGAAATCCAAATGTTCTTCTTCTTATGAAAAAAATTAATAAATTCATCATTTGTTTTTCAAATGAGACACATTTCATTCACATCTTCAGTTATAATTCATACATCGGAATAGAGTTTGTAGTGCTGTTACTCAAAATGAAGCTTCTACTGGATGCTTTTTAATGATATGAAAACATTTTTTAATGAGCTTACTGTCGTAATTATGAATTTGTTGATTTTTTTTCTTTATTTTTGGTTGTGTATCTCATGTAGCTCCCTTCATCTTCATCTGCTTTGACTTCTTTTGTACCTGCTTATCTAATTTAAACTTATATACAGAAATAGCAATGTGCTTGAAACTATTGTTCAGTTGCATTTACCATCATACATACAATCTCTTAGATGCAAAAAAACAACAACAACAACAAAAAAAAAAAACTCACACATAAAGTTGTATAGATTGCCCTCTGAATGTACTGGAATGGCAAGGCCAATTCTTTTGTTTTTGCTATGCACTGAAGACATCTAGGTTTGAGATGAAACGATGAATATGAGACTGAATATGAATATGAATTTCAGCTTTTGTTTCCTGATATTTACATCTAGAAATGTGTTAAATAACTTAGAGCATGGCACCACTGTCTCAATGAGTTAAAAAGGATAAACTAACATGAAGACCAAAGAGCTGTCTGTGGGAGAAAATTCAGCCATTTTGAAGAAACCAGACATTGAACAGGCCAGCCAAGGAAAATTACAGTGTTTGATGACAGAAACATTGTGAAAACCCAAAAACAACAGTCAGTGACATCTCCAACAACCTCCACAGGGAAGGGAAGGTGTCACAATCCACCATTCGAAGAAGTCTTCGAGAGCAGAAAGATAGAGGCCATACCACAAGATGCAAACCACTCATCAGCAGATTGGGATTCGCAAAGAAATACAGAGATGATCCACAAAAGATCTGGAACCAAAATTAACCTCTACCAAAGTGATAGGAAGGCCAAAGTGTGAAGAAAGAAAGGATGATCCAAAACATAGAAACTCATCAGACAAGCATGGTGGAGCACAACACACTGCAACACAACAAAGGACGTCATCAGGGGGGGGGGAAACCAGACCGTAACCCAACTGAGCATGCATTGCACCTCCTGTAGAGGAGACTGAAGGGAGAAACCCCCTAAAACAAAGAACAACTGAAAGATATTGTAGCACAAGCCTGGAAAACAATCGCAAAGAAGAACAGTTTGATGATGTCAGTGGGTGGTCTGCCACCAGAGATGCCATGTTCTAAGTTATTTAGCACAATTACGAGGAAATGAAAAGCTGAAATTCTGATCTATCGTCTCATAGTCATCTTTTGATCTCAAACCCAAATGTCTTCAATGTATAGCAAAACAAAAGAATTGGCCTTGCCGTTCCAATTCTTTCAGAGGAGACTGTAAGTTATGTATAAAAGCCCAAGTACAATTCGACTACATATTACGATAGAAAAATGCACATCAGCTTAGCACATATTCTTAGGCACGAATGTCGGTATTCATACTCTGCAGGGAAAACCAGATTTCTCACAAAACTAGTGTGTTTTTCAATGAGGCAGGATTTACACCTGCTCACACTTCTGTTTTTTAATGGGTTTAGCCGTGCTATTTCTCTCACATGCTAACTAGCAAGCAAGCTCTTTAAAATGGACACATTCACACATAACAAGTGCTTAAAATATTCATGCTGAAAAGCCATCAAGACTTTCTCTAGGTAATTGTTCTTGTCATGTACATAAATGAACACGCGTTGCTGTGCATTACGTGTGATTAAAATGCTAAGATTTGTGCAAGCAGCGCGTTGATTTCAGGGGAGCCGGAGATGATCGAGATCAAGTACATGTCTTCTTGCTAATGTGTCGAACATGAATTTTTCATTGAAAAGCCTTGTATTGCGTGGCGTGGCGTGGGGTGGGGTGGGGGTGGTTGTTAAAGCATGTGTGTGAGCGTGTTTTAGTGGGACTTACTAGGACACACTCACTAGTAGTGTGTGTGTCCTTCCCCTTGTATTTTTTTGTTGTTTTTTTTTTTTTGTCCTCTGTTTCTTCCTCGCTCCCTCTTCCTTTCCACTCGGCTAACACGTCCCTCCTCGTCTCCTTCTCGCCGTTCCTTGAATGTAGCGTTTAGTGATTAATGTGAGTTTTAATTGTCAGGCTCACTTTTATGCTCATTAAAGTGCATTATGCAGCAGTTAGGGTATTAAAGTTCAGTGCGAAATTTCATGCATACTAATCAGAATGCAAATGAGCCTGGCATAAAAGGATCCCTAGGTGCGAGGCGAGGTGTCGTTAGTTATCTCTTGCCGTGGCTGTCTCGAGCAAGCGGGTGAAAAATAAAAGAACTCGGCTAAATAGATTTTTTTTTTTTTTGCTATGAATAAGCGGGGAAAGCGATGGTAGCTATGGTAGGAGCCTGTGTACGAACGCCAAAGAGTGGGATTTAAAAAAAAAAAAAAAAAAAACCTATTCAATGCACATGGCAATTAGGACAATGAACACGCTTTCAGGTAGAAACCGCTTTCATGGAGAGTGCCAGTGGATTTAAATATGCATTGATCAATTTAAATATGCTCCTCTGATTGGCCAGAGAAACGTGTAGAATGTCACGAGTGACGGCGAGTGTTGAGAGGAGAATGTAGACAATTGCAATTTAAAATAGTCCTAGTAGTGTTCAAATGAACACGTCGGATACATTATGGGTATAATATTAGGAGAAATATTTTGTATACTTCGTCTGTCATGCTGAGAATGAATAAGTATGGTAATATTTTGTGTTATCATTATGCTAATTCATATGCTAATTATGGACAGTCTTCACAAACATGCATATGATCAACAACATGAGATGTGTCTGGATTCAAATGGGACAAACCTTAATTTCTCATTAAATATGTATTGCTTTGTGGGGGAGAAAAAAACTGCAAAAGTGTGTGTGTGTGTGTGTGTGTGTGTGTGTGTATGCCCTCCCTTGTCCCCCCTTCACCGTGGTCCCATGCAGAGAACAGATTCTGTCATCACACACTCACTGTATTTCTGTCTGCAGGGCAAAATGAAACAATAATAGAGAGACTCAAATGAGTTTCGTATATATTTAAAGCCCAGCATGACACGCGTGCGCTGTGATGATATGATCATGTCACTCTGGACTGTCTAGGCAGGATCACACGAGGTCAGTGGGTGGTGATGGGACCAACATCGTATGTGTGTGTATGTGTGTGTGTGAGTGTGAGGACAATGGGAAATGTAGGTACTCAAATGTACTATAACAGTCTGAGGCCTAAAAATAAAACAAAAACAATACTACAGGGCATTTCCACCCCCACACGTTTGGCCAAAAGGACTGTTATGATTTTTTCTTTAATGTCACTGCAGTAAAACCAAAAAAGGAAACTGAAACTGACACATCTGAGTCTGATCAATTCACGGCACGTTAACTGTTCAACACAATGTCACGGTTTAGAGGACATCATGGTATCAGCTTAGATCATCACACTTTTGTAGAAAGGTGAATGTTAAGTGACATGTAAGCCTACAGTTGCAGGTATTCGGTTATTTGGTTTGAGAAACTACTAGACAATGTCTTACCATGGACTTGTTAAAGAAACAATAGACAAACACAATTGCTTACATTTTGACCTGGAATTTTTGTAATTGGCCTTTTTCCTTTATCTGTATACACACAGTAAGGTCCAAAAGTCTGAAACAACATTGAAAATGTTGTCGTATTTAAATTGAAAATAAACAGAAGGTTTTTTTTAGAATTTTAATATATTTAAAGCAAAGAAAGTAAATGCACAGTATCTTAAATATTGACTATTCAAGATTCCGTACAATTTCTAGGTCTCGGTTTAAATGGAAGCATATTGACCACGTGAACCGCTTTGTACAAAGGTCATATTTTCCTAATCTCTTCTACTGAAACATGTGTTCGGACGACACGCTGATGGATTCCATCCGAAATTGATCATAAGAACGGATCTTGAGAAAAGGCACAAACTCGTGGATTGTCCATGCCAGCTCGAGTGCACACCGTCATTAACGCAAAAAAGGGGCCGTACGAATTACTAAGAAACTCAGAAATTCGTGTAAATATTCCCAAGCATTTCTACTTTTCACTCAAGTTGTTATCATTAATATAATTTGCAAGAGAAATTGTATTACATTAGGAAGAATGTCAAATAGAAGGATTTTCACTAGTGCTCTCAGACTTTTGGACCACACTGTATATGTACAAAAAATATGGTTACAATTATGAAAATATTAAAATTAGGCAAATGGGTCATTTATCTCACGTGGTCCAGTGCAGGTTGCTCAGTTTTTAATTTGAACTGTTTTTAATTTTCCAAATTTTTTGAGTGATTACCTGTATGTATTGGCATTGCAAAATCAGCATTCCCCCCCCCCCCCCCCCCCCCCCCCAAAAAAAGGATATTTTTAATTTTTCTTGGTTGAACCTTGATGCCCATCTTTGTGTCATGGCACATAACTAGGGGGTAGCTAGGCAACAATAGTGTCTATGCAGAACATTTCAGGTTTGCGATTTCTTTTTAATTTCCCTCACTTCCTGGTTAAATATCTCTGGTGAGGGACCAGATACGAACCTGAAGTTTTGACAGAAACATGTCCTCTATAGTAGCATCCTGCTGTAAAAATTGTGAGTTTGAGGTTGGAGCGAAACTCTGCAGGACAGTGGACCTCAAGGGCCAGATCTGATGAACCAGTCTGATCTATCATGTTGGTACAGATGTACAGTTGGTGTGAATGAATAGATTTGATCTAAATATGGAAGTACAGTGTTCAGTTGGGTGTTTTACAAATGAACAGTGGTTCCTCCTGTGATAAAAGCAGTAAGTGACTTCTAAGCCGTATATATATATATATATATATATATATATATATATATATATATATATATATATATATATATATATATCCAGTAGTTAAACTATCACACAGCACTTTATCAAAACAAAATTTTATGGAATTATCAAAAAGAAAACTAGGACAGTCTGGTGGAATTGGCCGGTATGGTTCAATACGATCGATACAAGTTCTTCAGACTGATTATATTTATCCTATGATGAAACATCCCTATCCGGATCGGTGTGGTCTCTTCGAGTATGACTCCGTCTCATTCATCCGCAGGCCACAAGGACTCACGGAATAGTTTAATGAATATAAAAATGATGTAAATGATATGATATGCTATTGTCTTTCACAATTAGCAGATCTCAAAAACAAGAAGTCAGAGAATAATGTTTTGGAAGAATGGTGTTCCTCCCTCCAGTACATTTCCAGATAACATCTAGAATCGATAGCAAGCTGTATAGAAACTGTTCTGGTGGCTCGGTGTGGCCAGATACCTTAGTAAGACTGAAACATCTGTCTTTATGTGACAGGTGCAAATTTTCCTTTAAAGGCATTTAAAGGCAAAAGTATTCAAGACATCAAGACTTATGAACCAGTGTGTGAAATGATGTGGAAGTTCCAGCTTTGAAGGCTGAGAAAAGCAGCTTAGCTCAGAAACAGGTCATTTGGAGAAACAGAATCACAGGAAACAGTATATTTGTCGGCACAAATCGTTATGTCCTCATAAGGAAATGTCTATACAAGTACATACAAATTTGTTATGCATAGTGAACGGAGTTGGGATCAAATATATAGCAGTATGTAATGAAAGGATTTTCCAAGTATTAAAAAGCCTGCATTCATGATGGGGTTCAGCTGGACTAGACACAATCAGGTCTGATTACTGCAAACCCTGTTCAATCAAATCAACACTTAAATAGACATTTTTGAACAGCATGAAGTTGGTTAAAAGGTCTTACTCAGTAACATGCTACACCAAAGATGAAAGAAATTCCAGAAATGATGAGGAAGAAGGTGATTGAAATACATCAGTCTGGGAAGAGTTACAAAGCTATTTCAAAGACTCTGGGACTCCAAAGAACCACAGTGACAGCCGTTATCTCCAACTGGATAAACTCAGCACAGTAGTGAACCTTCATCAACATACATGGTGGTGGTAGTGTGATGGTGTGGGGATATTTTGCTGCTTCAGGGCCTGGGCAACTTGCAATAATTGAGGGAAACATGAATTTCTACATGCTCAGTACCAAAAAATCCTAAAAGAGAATGTCTGGTCTTCAGTCCGTAAGTTGAAACTCAAGCACAACTGGATTACGCAGCAAGACAATGATCCAAAGCACATGAGTAAATCCTAGTCCCAGAAATAAGTGAAAGACTGATCTCCAGTTATCAGAAGCATTTGGTTGCAGTTATTGCTGCTAAAGTTGGCACAACCAGATTTTAAGTTTAAAGGGGCAATTAGTTTTTCACATGGGTGATAGGTGTTGGATCACTTTTTTTGCTTCAATAAAAAAACAAACATAAAAACTGCATTGTGTCTTTACTCAAATCGCCTTTGTTTTAGTTTGTATTTCGTTTGAAGATCTAAAACTATTTGGCATCAGATGTACACAAAAACACAAGACATCAGGATGGGGTCAAATACTTTTTCACAGCACTGTACAAATGACAATTTTGGCAACATCGTCATCTATACTGGGATAGTACGGTATAACTTGAGTTATAGTACCACTATTTCTGATTTCCTTATCAACTTCTTAACAGACACAGTGGTGTATCGGGGTGTACAGTATGCGAGATTTCAATATGAGATTCACAGAAGTAGGAAGCATGTGGGAGTGTTTAAAAAAAAACTGGGTAACAGGTTTTGACGTTCGCTGTGGTTTCGGCGTGGAAACAGAGACATCGAGATGTTTGAGTAATGTTTCTGTGAAATTCTTCAGGGGGAGAATTTGCTTCTTTTCACATTTTTCCCCATTAAAACAATCAAAATAAAGGTTTATTTATGCAATTCCCACTGAAACAAGTCTGAAACATGCAGCTCCCAAACGGAACACCTGTGTGTGTGTGTGTGTGTGTGTGTGTGTGTGTGTGTGTGTGTGTGTGTGTGTTTCTGTGTAAAACTCATGGAGCGGATTAGAGTGAGAAGTGCGGGGCAAGAGTAACTCTCTAGACTCGCTGTTCCGCCAGCTGTCATTAAAGCAATGCCAGAAAGTTGTCAGATCACACAGATTTGTTTTGGCTAAGCCTGTAAGGATTCTTTGATAAATTATCCTAATCAGAGAGAGGCAGTGATCCAGGATTGTATTTTACACGTGTTATTACTCACTCTGTAACAATGCTGTTTAAGCACGGATATGATCACTGTGATAAAGTAACCTGATATATAATCATAATCATACTGCATGTTAAAGGAACAAACTGACCAAACATACACAACATACAAACCAAGCAAGACGTGATGTTAAAGTTCAATTAATAGTATTCTGGGAGCTTGCGTACACAAATCATTAGACATCGTCCTCTAGAAACCGCCTCTAATACCTGAATTAGGTACCATCTGAGACCTGATGAATAAATAAGCTCGTTTCGGTGATAGGTTGAAGATGACAAAGAAGCCACAATTAGTTACATTACATTTTTTTTTAATTAACCGAGTTTACCCTCAGGCTACGTATTTCTTCTAAATCGCTGTTGAGACTTCTGTATGAAATTAGACTTGTGTTCACTCAGTAAGTGATTTGCAGCTTCACTTGGCTACCCTTATCTCTTAGATATCTGCTAAAGCGTCTGGCTTACTAGAAGACATCTAATTTGGGTATCAAAGCTCAAAGCTTAGTCATTCTGAAAGGTTTTGAAGTGAATGTCATGCCTTGTTCCTGTTAGTGTGATACAGTAAGTCTAAAATCAGTTAAATGTTGTGCCCATCACTGTATAGACGTTCATACCGTAGCACTGTTGAATTCTCGAATCTGATTAAGCAGAAAGTGTCGATTCATCGTCTTTGACACAAGTAATGCTGACTGTAAGTAAAATTATATATTATATTGTGTATATAGGTTTATATTAATGTGCTTGTTCTAATATGTTGTCTTTTGTACAGTAAGATCCCATTCCAATTTTGGGTATCCCAAAAGTCTCCATACAGGAGATAGGGGACTAGGTATGACAGCACCACGTAGGTTGTGCCTTTCGCCAGTGGATGTTCGTGGATGTCACATGACTTGTATGGCAGATGATCTAAATACTCTAAGGTTATCAAAAAAATTATTTTTTTTATTTTTATGGAATCATAT
This sequence comes from Ictalurus punctatus, assembly GCF_001660625.3. NCBI lineage: Eukaryota > Metazoa > Chordata > Actinopteri > Siluriformes > Ictaluridae > Ictalurus > Ictalurus punctatus. The sequence continues at coordinate 6,028,470 of NC_030431.2, read as the reverse complement.
ATTTAACATTTATTGAAGGAGGTGAAAATGGCCTGACTTTGCATGATGATCATGTGCTTGCGGATGCAGCAGTTGTTGAATGAGGTGCTGATGGCGTGATCTTCTCATCTGTCCTCACAATTCGCTGTACGGTCTTGCGGTCAGAGGCTGTGCAGATCCCGTACCATATAGTAGGACAGCTGGTCAGTACGCTCTCTATCGTCCTTCTGTAGAAGGATGTTGGTGAGGAAGGGGGTTGGCTCTCTTCAGCCACCGCAGGAAGTGGAGGCACTGTTGGGCCTTCTTGGTTAGGCAGGAGGTGTTGAAAGTCCAGGAGAGGTCCACAGTCATGTGCACACCAAGAAACTTGGAGCTTTTGACTCTCTCCACAGTATACACTACAGTATACTCACTCATATACAGTCAAATAAACAAATAAGTACACCCCAGGGAAATTGTTGACATATTTGGACAAGCAAACATTTGATCCTCTTTGAAACAGTGGCTATTAATAAAGTTCATACACTCTATCAAATGACACATAAAATCAACATTCTGTAGTCATATTCACAATTTAAATGAACAATTAACAGATCAGTCACATGGAAAAAGTAAGTACACCCCTACATTTATCACACCTTCAAATCCATAAGCTTAGTATCAGGTGTTCAAGATGATTCTACCAGTGATTAGAACCTGCTTAGGGAGTGCAGGTCTTATTTATACCATTCTCATATCTAGTATCTGGTGTTGCCTTTGTTATTGAGGTGTGTGGTGTCATCATGCCAAGATCTAAAAAGTTCTGTAAGGCCTTCAGGAAAAAAAAAAAAAAAACTTGTGGATGCCTATGATTCTGGCAAGGGGTTTAAAAAGATCTCCAAATTATTTGAAAGACATCATTTCACTGTAAGGAAAATAATCTACAAGTGGCACAGATTTCAAACGACTGCCAATTTGTCTAGGACCGTCCCAGTAAATTCAGCCCAAGAGCAGATGGTCTGATGCAAAAAGAAGTCTCCAAGAACCCAAAATTTCATCACAGGTTTTGCTAGAAAATCTTGCAGCTGTCGGTGTCAAAGTGCATACTTCTAGAATCAGAAAGAGATTGCACAAATTTGACCTGCATGGGAGGCGTGCCAAGAAAAAGCCTTTGCAATACTAGAGTTTGCTAATGAGCATATAGGCAAGGACCAGGCCTTTTGGAATAATGTGCTCTGGACAGACGAATCAAAGATAGAGTTGTTTAGCCACAGTAACAGCAGACATGTTTAGTGCAAACCAAAGACAGCTTTTCAGAAGAAGCACCTCATACCAACTGTGAAGCACGGCGGTGGAAATGTTATGGTTTGGGGTTGTTTTGCTGCCTCAGGGACTGGACAGCTTACATTCATTGATTCAACTATGAATTCTGCATCATATCAAAGAGTGCTTAAAGATAATGCAAGGCCATCTGTCCAAAAGTTGAAGTTGAACCGAAAGTGGACCTTTCAACAGGATAATGATCCTAAGCACACTAGCAAATTCACCAAGGAACGGCTGAAAAATATGAAATGGAGGGTTATGGAATGGCCTCAAAGCCCAGAATTGAATCCCATTGAAATGTTGTTGGAGGATTTGAAACGGGCAGTACATGCAAGAAAACCCTCAAACATCTTCAACTGAAAGAATACTGCATGGTGTGGTCAATAATTCCAGCAAGCTGATGTCAGAGACTGGTGGACAATTATGCAAAATTGCTGTATAATTATGCTAAAGGGGGCAATACTAGCTTCTAAGGCCAAGGGTGTACTTACTTTTTCCACAGAAGAATATCACATCTATTGATATTTCTGTTGAATAAATGATTGAAAAGCAGATCTTCCTTGTGGTTTTGCTCAAGTATATTAGCTTTATTAATAGGCACTGTTTCAAAGATATAACAGTCAGTAAGTTCTCTGCAATGGGAGCGTCTTCAGGACCGAGTACGTTGAGCCAAGCAGAAACCGGACAGTTGAGGATTGTCTTTTTTTTCCAGTCTTCAACTGTCCAGTTCCGGTGAGTTTGAGCCAGTAGACTCAAACTCCAGTTCTTATCTGACAGGAGAAGAGTCTGCTGCTGTAGAGCCTGCTGATCAGCGGTTTCTGAAATACTCAAACCAGCCATTTTTGTACCAACAACCCTGTCAAGGTCACTGAGGTTTTTTGGCCCATTCTGATATTTAATTTGAACATCAACTGATGGTCTGAATCTGCATGATGATCATGTGCTGCTCTTACATGATTGGCTGATAGGATACACACTCATATAGATATACAAGGTGTCCCCAAAGGCTCCATACAAAGGGGACTATGTTTGCCAGTACCCCATCCGTTGTGCCTTCGTCAGTGGATGTTCATGGACGTCCACTTCTCGGTCGGTCCGCAACACTTCCAGTCTTTTTGAATTTGTTAATAAATTTGGAGACAGTGTCGTGTGTGATGTACTTGCCATGCTTCCGGTTACAGTCCATCGCAACCTTGCGACAGCTTCCCGATCCAGCCATGAGGATGATTTCGACAAGTAATATAAAATATGCTTAAAATAGTGTTCATTTCCCCTATGTTTGGAGACTTTTGGAACCCCCTGTAGATATAAAATATATATATATATATATATATATATATATATATATATATATATATATATATATATATATATATATATATATATATATATGTCTTTAAATGTACCTGTATGTACTCTTTTACCATAACATTTATATGTTTAAATATAGATATTCCTCAATTATATTAACTACTGTAGATTTTGGAATAAATTTCCGTTCACATGTTTTCTAAAAGTAGGATTGTAATAGTCTTCTGTATTCCACAGTAAGATGTCAATAAATGTTAATGGCGTGGCGTGGATGAATATATTTGTTCATTTGTTCAAAATATGACAAGCATGACTGTTAAATTAGTTTGAAACAAAACCATAAAGCTTTAGTTTACCTTATAGTCCACTTTCTGTTGAAACCACATCTGTGTGAAATTAAAGCAAGCATTTGAGCTACTCTATTTCCAACAGGTTTAAGGTTGAACCCATTCTGTGTGCATTTAAGGTCTGGAAAATGAAACTGCTGTGTTTACTTCTGTCACATAGAGCAAAGAAGAAGGGCTGAGAATTTAGTTCAATGTTACTCATTTCTAATTCTAATTCCACTCATTCTGGTTCCTATGACACAGAAATATTATAGTAAGAGTAATAGTCTGACACTCAACCGCATACCATTTGTAACGATCAAATATAAGAAATCATGTACCTAACTTTTCCCCGCTTTTTAGACACCTAGACATTACAATTCAAACCTAGTCAATAGGGTCGTTCCATCTCACGTGGTCCACTGCAGATTGGTCGAATTTTCCTAATTATTTTTATTTGAGTGATTAGCTCTATGTATTGACATTGCAAAATCACCATTGAATTTTTTTTTTACTTGATTTAACTACGACAGCCATCTTTGTGTCAAGGCACAAATAAATTTTGGCTATACAGCTGTTTACGGAGACCTCAAAATCGCCATGGACTTCTAGAGCACATTATAAGGTACGTGGACATATATAAACATTTTGCACATTGGTGTTCCTTAGAGTTGGAAACGTAATTACAAATGTAATGCTCAGGATGTCCACATTTAGGGTCAATTTATAATGAGAGGGGTTCACGTCTCAGTCTTATTTTTTTTTACGGGGTACCTAGGCAAGTATAGTGTGCATGCAGAACATTCATATGTACATGTACCTTGTAATGTCCTCTAGAGATCAGTTTTTGTTCCAAGCAGCTATAAAGCCCACCCTGAGCCGAGATATCAAGGTTTCCGTACACAGCTGTATAACCAAAATTTGTCATGTGCCATGACACAAAGACTGCCCTTGTAGTTAAACCAAGTAAAATAAAATTTAAAAAATGTAAAAAGGTGGTTTTGCAATGCCAATACATATGCAGGTAATCACTCAAAAAATTCAAAAATTCTAACTGGTCACATTTTTGCAATTATTATACTTGCAAATTACCTGCAAATACAACTATATAATAATTGTATATATTATACAATTAGTATACTTGCAATTATTATACACTTGAGATGGAATGACCAATATAAAAAAAACAAAAGCAGACAGAATCAACAAGTAGTTTGTTATTTAAAATAAAAATATCTCGAAGTTGATGGACAGAGGGGGAATATTGTTTCACTGCTGGGGCAAAAATCCTCCAGGTCCATCCATCCATCCATCCATCCATTTTCTGTACTGCTTATCTTTACTGGATTTCTGTACTGCTTATCCTTACATGGAGAACCGGGAGCCTATCCCAGCAGTCACGGGGCACAAGGCGGAGGACACCAAGGACGGTGTGCCAATCCATCACAGGGCACAGTCACACACACATTCACATACCCATTCATACACTACGGACACTTTTGGACATGCCACTCAGCCTACCATGCATGTCTTTGGACTGGGGGAGGAAACCGGAGTACCTGGAGGAAACCCCCGAAACACGGGGACAACATGCAAACTCCACACACACAAAGGGCGTGGCAGGAATCGAACCCTCAACCCTAGAGGTGTGAGGCGAATGTACCAGCAGTCCTCCAGGTGAAAACAATAATTAATTTCGCATACAGCTAAATCAGCTAATGTGCATGTTATGTAGCATTTTGTGTTTCATTATGTAATGAGGTTTATTTTTACCTTGAACATTTAATTTCCAAACTGCCACCTGCAGTGATGTGACTGGCTGTGTGTTAAGCCTAGAAATAACTACCAAAAAAGACAGCGGGCAAAAATAAATATTTCAATCGCAGACCAGTCAGAGATAAATGAATCGAATGCATTTAAATCTAGATTTGTTTATGATATGCAATATGCACAATGCATCTAATCCATATTTTAACATAATTACAAAGAAAGCGAGGTGGGTCTGACAACCTTCACATCTCTTCCAGTCTGCTATACTGAAAATAGCTCATTACAGTGTACAAGTTCTGCATCATTAACATTAACTTTTCATTTTCATTTCCTTTTACCCTTAAAAACAACAACAACAAAAAGATATAAGGAGCCGTTTCATTCTCTTCCAGCTTTCTCTACATGGGGATGTCATTGCTGTCGTCCCTTGTGAGGTCTTTGCACTTGAAGCCTTGGCCTCCGTGACAGTTCTGAGATGACGAAGAGTTGACTGGCTCCTTTGATAATTTCAACACACACATACACACATCCTACACACATCCTACACACACAGTTATGTTTTTAACTGATGGAACTAAGTTCATGTCACATATTCATGTGAAAAGTTAATTTTGTCACCGATCCAAAACCGTTAGTCGATGCTGTTTGTTTTAAAGCAACTTTGCCGGAAACATTTTGCCAGAAAGCATCAATCAATCTCTGTAAGTTTGCAATATTTACCATTAGCTAGCATTTGACTTGCTGCTTAGACGGTTATGTTAGCTGCTGGAATCAGTGCTAGTCTAACCTAGCATTAGCAAAGAAGACATGCTAGCTTAGTGAAATATAGCTAGTTAATGTTAGCAAATTACTGAAACGTACCTCAGTATGCTTTTTCATTTGATGGATTTGATGGAGTTCAGTCCTTTCAAAGGAGACACCTCATTTTAAACGAGTCTTTACGTAATCCAGCGTATTGAAATATTTTATTAAGGTGGGGCCAGGGTTGTGCATCGAGTATAACACTGCAGTCTGCTTGTTTTAGTTGACCAGGAATATAGCGTAATACAACATTGTGTAGGATGAGAAGGTCACAGAAGAAGTTGTGACAAATTGGCATGATACCTGATTATTTTGTTTCTACACTGATTAAGAAAAAGCACATATTTAATTACAATAATACTCAACTAAAGTATATATACCCCAAAATAATACTTAAGTATAGTAAGGAAGTAATGTACTACCCCCGCTCATGGTAAATTAAAGTGCTACAGCAGCATGATAGTAAGAATATCACGTGAGTGACAGCAAAATGAATATTTTAAAGGACAATAACAGTGAAGGTACGGGCAGTCGTACAGCCTGAAGACTGAATGAATATGGGAACGCTAATTTGTAGGATTCTACATAAAACAGTTAAAGGACAAGTAAAGAAACCTTTTTTTTTTTTTCAAACCTTCAAGCTTAAAATGTGCTACACTTTTACAATGTAAAATACTAACAGAATAAACAGATTCAATACAACACTTTAAGATAGTAAGACAACAGCAACCGTGCTGTTTTAGGCTAGTTTGCTTACACATTAGAAAATACAGGTTTCAAAATAAGTTATTTCTCTTACCCACATCATCTCTGTTATTATATGCTTGGCCAAAAAAGCCACATATGATACTCTGCCCTGAGGTGCGATGTAGTCCAACTGTCTGCCACTAAATGATAGCTTCTCTTAACGGCTTGTTGGGCATCTTGCGACTATAGTTGAGTGGCAAAGTAATTATAATGACACCATAATTAGTTTGAGAGAAGGCCTGCCTTCAGAGTTTTGTACAAATGATAATCAGATGTGGCTGGTCCAGGAACCATCCTCCAACAAGTCTGACACAACTGCTATATACCCATCAGGGTCACTATTCAACAGCTAGTTGTTCATCCCTTTTCAAGGGACAATAAACACTGAGGGAAATGAACAGTAGGGTGGCAGATTGGTGCTTTGTAGTTCCAGGGTCTGGGGTTTGATCCTGCTTTGCAGGAGTTTTGCATGTTCTCTGTGTGGCTGCTTTTTGCTTTCCAACTCCAAAAAACAATGGATTGCCTCTTCTAAAATTCTCCCAAGGTCTGTGCAATGTCACGAGATGGACTGGTGTCCTGTGTGGATCTGGCGGTTATTAGTTACTCCTATATGGCGTACTATATTCCTGCCTTGTACCTTGTGTTCCCAGCATAGGCTCCAGACTGAGCACAACCCTGACCAGGATAATGTGTTACCGAAGCTGAATGAATGAATGAATGTAATTAACTGGCCTGCTGCACTCGTTGCACAAACAACAGTGCTATTAAATTTCTGCTCTGGTCATCTTGCCTTGTCCCTTTAACTTGCTCCGCTGGTGATTCTGTATCATGTCCCACAGATGAGTATAACCAACACGGCTCACGTTTTCTGCAAACACTGGAAAATCTCACCCACCTGTAGCCTGTTAAACCTCACGGCCCTAGACAGACGCGTGGTTTGTGGTGTTCTAACTGACAGATGGGGTTGGCACTTCAAGACGCCATGAAACCGATCCTTACCTGCCATTTTCTCCTCCTCATTGAATGTATTTTAAGCCACAATGCTCAAGCAAATCACAAGCAATCCTTCTGATGTCTTGTGAAGACAGGCCAAGCAATGTTCTCTCCATTTCCTGGATGTGCTTAGCCAAATCATTCTCAAATGTTGCGGAGCAGACCGGGATTCTGCCTAAATAGTCTGACCCTTATTTTGTTACTGATTTGGATATGGGCCGCCTCAGGGTTTTGTATTTGTGTGCAGCCTTTTTTAGTGCTTCTCCATTCTGTCTGGCAGTGCTCTTCTTAACATCTTGTAAAGCCTAATCACCATAGCAGCAACAAATAGATGCTCACTTGTACATTCACAGCTTTAAAAATAAAAGAGACAAAGAAAGAGTTCTTTCTCTAAAACCCTGGGCTTAACGTTACCTGAAGGATCCATCCATCCATCCATCTTCTATACCGCTTATCCTTTTCAGGGTCATGGGGAAACCTGGAGCCTATCCCAGGGAGCATGGGGCACAAGGCGGGGTACACCCTGGACAGGGTGCCAGTCCATCACAGGGCACAATCACATACACACTCACACACCCATTCATACACTACGGACACTTTGGACATGTCAATCTGCCTACCATGCATGTCTTTGGACTGGGGAAACCGGAGTACCCGGAGGAAACCCCCGCAGCACGGGGAGAACATGCAAACTCCGCACACACAGGGCCACGGTGGGAATCGAACCCCCGACCCTGGAGGTGTGAGGCAAACGTGCTAACCACATTACATATACCTATATAACAAAATCTGTTAACACTTTATTGTCATTTGTAGATTTAATTTTCTGTAACTTTTCTCAAAGCAAGGTAGCTAGCTAGAGTGGCTTGCTAGCTAGCTACTTAGTTTTACTGCTGGGTTTTTTTTTTTAATTTTATAAAGGACAGAGCTAGAAAGACTAGCTGCTGGCAAGATGTGTTTACAGTTTAGTACTGTTTACCTTGTCTTTAGCTTAGCAAATGTCTCAACAAATGGATGTCACTCTATTTTAGTCATTCGTAAATATATTTCATGAAAATGGTGTGGAAATGTATTATCTTGTCTAGGCTTTCTGAAAAGAGCATGTTGGGTTAGCAGCCATTTAAAAAACATGCTATGGTAAAAAAAAAAAAACAACAGGCGACAGTGGACAAAGTTTTAAAACGCTTGAACGACTAAATAATCATGTGGGAAATGTAGCCAACAGAACAGAACGGAGCAGAACTCACTGAATTAATCATCAACAAATCAGTGACATTTTCACACCAGTGACATTTACATCAGATAATAAGAGTAGAGAGGTGGATGATGCTGGTGATCCAAGTGATGATAGATTTATAATTCTTTGCTAAAATCTTTGACATATTAAATATTATAATTCGTATACGTTTTTTTGTTTCATATTCAATTAAATGCAAATGAAATCAATATACTGCTTATTAGTTTGCTTGAAGAAATATGTTGGTGTGCCTCAGTAGACTGTTTATTATGCAAGAACTTCAGTTACGGATGAGAAATGTGCAAAATGTAAACATATTTCAGCTGTCATTTTCAGAACTATATATATATATATATATATATATATATATATATATATATATATATATATATATATATATATATATATATATATATATATACACACTGATCAGCCAAAAAAAACACTGAGAGGTGAAGTGAATAACATTGATTATCTCGTTACAGTGGCTCCTGTCAAGGGGTGGGATATATTAGGCAGCAAGTGAACAGTCTGTTCCCAAAGTCAATGTGTTGGAAGCAGGAAAAATGGACAAGTGTAAGGATCTGAGCCACTTTGACATGGGCCAGATTGTGATGGTTAGATGACTGAGTCAGAGCGTCTCCAAAACAGCAGGTCTTGTGGGGTGTTCTCGGTATGCAGTGGTTAGTACCACAAAAAGTGTTCCAAAGGAGGACAACCAGTGAACTGGCGAAATGGTCATGGGCACCTAAGGCTCACTGATGCACGTGGGAAATAAAGGCTAGCCCGTCTGGTCCGATCCCACAGAAGAGCTACTCTAGCACAAACCACTGAAAAAGTTCATGCTGGCTATGATAGAAAGTCAGAACACACAGCTTGCTGCGTATGGGGCTACGTAGCTGCAGACTGTTCAGAGTACCCATGCTGACCCCTGTCCACCGCCGAAAGCGCCTACAATGAGCAACTGAACCATGGAGCAGTGAAAGAAGGTGGCCTGGTCTGCTGAATCATGTTTTCTTTTGCATCATGTGGACGGTGACATTATTTTTTCAGTTTACAATGTACCACTGTCTTTCTCTCATGTACAGTATACCTTGTTGTTTCTCTACGACAGACAAAAGTTAAGTCCAAGTCCTTTAATCAGATGTGCTGATTAAAGATATAAAAACTAATTTCATGCCACAAATCTATCTAATCTATCTAATTTTGATATTTATTCATGAATTTAGGAATGTTTACATGTTTGTATATGAGACTCTGCAATAATGAAGTACGTAACTTCATTTTCATTTATCTTGTTATTGCTGATGTGGACTACACTACCTGTGAACCTGAACCAACCTCTAGATCATAAGTCAGACAAACAACACCAGATTTCTAATTACACCCACCTATTCACAAACACACTTTTGAATTAACCGGACTTCCCATCAGTCATTGCGACGTCTCACTCCAGCGATCCAGTCTGTGATATTACTAAAGCCTTTATTTTTTCCTGACTGATTCTCTGGTTTGAGTCTAATTTGTTTACTCCTTTATCTGTTTGGTTCTGGTCTTTTGATGACTGTTTGATGACCTGTTGCCCATTTATTGTTTTTGAGTATTGCTTTATTCTCCTGGTTTGCTTTCTTCGACTTCTTTGAATAAATCCCAAAACCTTGTGTCCTCATACTTGCAGATCATGACAGAAGACAGGCCTGTGTAGTTGGAAAACAACAACAGATTAACAATGTCCATGCTACATTATTACAGTTAACAGCTCCTGGATCTGATCAATCAATGGCCACTCCTGATCGCTCAACCAGATCATCTCAGGATCTTAAGTCTTGTGAAGGTAACCTGCAATAAAGCAGGTAACTGCACTGCTTTAAATTGAGCCACCATTGTTTGGCTAAACAGGAGTGAAACCATGCATAACTGCTTTGTTGATCTGTTCCATAATGTCTTTACGACCCACCGATAACAAGAAGGCAAGGGAACATCTCTTGACAAAGAAAGAGACCCGCCTTCAAGACTTAGGTACCACATAGAAGGAGACAATCCCCAATCAGGACCACTAGTGAAAGCCAGAAACAACTAGAAAGAAGTCTCTTCCCATAACATTGCTCAGGGGACTGGGTATGGTTGTCCATGTTAAATTTCCATCCAATTAGAGACGGTCAAATATTGTTGCCCCTTTACTTTGGTCCCTTCAAGATCATCTGTGTCGTTACTGACGTCACTCAGGCACAAGACATGATGAGATCATATCCCTGCATCCGAGACTCAACATTGCCAACAATGTTGAACAATTGCCTCCTTACAGAAAGCGTAGTAATATCAACAATGCTACCTTTTTCTTTGTTAAATAACAACACATTTCAATCTGTTTGTTATTATTCTTAGATTATGTGGAGCATCCACCATACAAGTCCTTCTGAATGTAGAAATGATAGCATCTTAGAGCGATAAACCCGTTATTGGCATTGCAGGCCAAACTACTGTCAGAACTTTTGTTATAGATAATTAATTAACACTCTGACCAATCAGATACTTACTGTGTTGCTTGAAAGTTTGTGACCCCTTTAGAATTTTCTACATATCTGCATAAATATTACCTAAAACATCATCATATTTTCACACAAGTCCTAAAAGTAAACAAAAAGAATCCAATTAAACAAATGAGATAAAAAATATATACTTGGTCATTTATTTTTGAGGACAGTGATCCAATAGTACATATCTGTGAGTGGCAAAGGTATGTGAATCTCTAGGATTAGCAGTTAATTTAAAGGTGAAGTTAGAGTCAGGTGTTTTCAATCAGTGGGATGATGATCACGTGTGAGTGAGTGTCCTGTTTTATTTCAAGAACAAGGATCTATAAAAGTCTAATAACAAGTCTTCACAACATGTTTGTGGAAGTGCATCATGGCAAGGAGATTTCTGAGGACCTCAGAAAAAGAGTTGTTTTTGCTCATCAGGCTGGAATATCTTACAAATCCATCTCTAAAGAGTTTGGAGTTTATCAATACACAGTGAGATAGATTGTGCACAAATGGAGGAAATTTAAGACCATTGTTACCCTGGAGAGGAGACCAACAAAGATCACTCCAAGAGCAAGACGTGTAATAGTCCGTGAGGTCACAAAGGAACCCAGGGTAAGCCTCTCTCACGTTGGGTAATGTTAATGTTCATGAGTCCACCATAAAGAGAACACTGAACAACAATGGTGTGTATTGCAGGGTTGCAAGGAGAAAGTCACTGCTCTCCTAAAAGAACATTGCTTCCCTTCTGCAGTTTGCTAAAGATCACGTGGACAAGCCAGAAGGCTACTGGAACAATATTTTGTGGATTGATGAGACCAAAATAAATTTTTTGGTTTCAATGAGAAGGGTCATATTTGGAGAAAATAAAACACTGCAATCCAGCATAAGAACCATATCCCTTCTGTGAAATATGGTAGTATCATGGTTTGGGCCTGTTTTGCTGAATCTGGGCCAAGACGACTTGCCATCATTGATGAAACAATAAATTCTGAATTATATCAGCGAATTCTAAAGGAAAATGTCAGGAAATCTGTCCATGAACTGAATCTGAAGAGAAAGTGCGTCATGCAGCAAGACAACTACCCTAAACACGCAAATCTTTCTAGCAAAGAATGATTATAGAAGAATAAAGTTAATGTCCTGACTTTAATCCAATAGAAATGTTGGAAGGACCTGAAGCAAGCAGTTCATGTGAGGAAACCCACCAACATCCCAGAGTTCAAGCTGTTCTGTGCTGAGGAACGGGCTGAAATGGGCTGAAATACAGGACTGATCAACAGTTACTGCAAACGTTTAGTTGCAGTTTTTGCTGTACAAGGACATCACTCCAGATACTGAAAGCAAACGTTCACATAGTTTTGCCGCTCAGATATGTAATATTGGATCATTTTCCTCAATAAAATAAATGACACGTATAATATTTTTTTATCTCATTTGTTTAATTGGGTTCTCTTCATCTACTTTTAGGACCTGTGTGAAAATTTGATGATGTTTTAGGTCATATCTATGCAAATATATAGAAAATTCTAAAGGGTTCACACACTTTCAAGCACCACTGTACACTATACAGCGAGAATATAGCTCATTTCATGGCAGAAGTGCATCTCTTCATAGACTTGCACTGGCTTCCATTACAATCTGGTCCTTTTCAATATGGTGGATGCATCAGTGTTAACCGTGGCTATTGCCAGTGACTAATGCAGTCTTTACTGTACTTTATCCAGCACAGTGGATTAGAATTACAGCAGCATAAAGCTAAGTGATGCCTTTCAATGTCCTCACTTTCAACATTGATTGAAAATACATCTAGCTAGCATTTCCAGCAATTTAAATCCACCATTTTTAGGTGGTCGCTGTGAGTAGATTAGATCTTTTAGTCATGATAGGGAAGTGGAATAATCGGAGTCGTTGGACAACAATGAGATACTCTTAACCTTCAGCAGTAGCCCTATATATTACATGTGACACTATACAAAGTAGGCCACCGGATAATTAGCCTGTAGCTGGTGTGACGTGATATTTTAATATAATGAAGATTTTATCTCTAAAACTACTTAACTTAAACTTACATTAAATCCTCAAATTGGTAACTTCACTGGCTGTTAGCAATTGTATCCATAGCAACAGTATAATGGGCATTTAGCCATTCATTTTTAACAGATAGTATGGAAATATTTATTTTCAAAGCCTACAGTGGCATCCCTTTTTTGTGACATATTACTTACCTGACTTCACCCTTTCTTTAGTGGATAATCTCACCTGGACACTGTAGATTTGTATCTAGGAATGCCTGCTGTAATCATAAAGACTAGCTTCTGCTCATCCTAGGAACACTATAGTAATACTGGGTAGGGCATCCCTTTGCTCTGAAAACAGCCTCAATTCTTCATAGCATGGATTCCATAAGATATTGAAAACATTCCTTTAAGATTCTGGTTCATGTTGGCATCACACAATTCCTGCGGATTTTTCAGGTACACGTTCATGCTGCGATTGTCCCGTTCTATCATGTCCCAAAGATGTTCTATTGGATTCAGATCCGGTGACTGGGAAAGCCACTGAAGAACACTGAACTCATTGTCATGTTCATGAAACCAGTTTGAGATGACTTTTGCTTTGTGACATGGTGCATTATCATGCTGGAAGTACTGTAGCCATCAGAAGAAGGGTAAATTGTGGGCATGAAGGGCTGCACATGATCAGCAACAATACTAAAATACTATGTGGCATTTAAGTGATGATTGATTGGTCTTAACAGGCCCAAAGTGTGCCAAGAAAACATTCCCCACACCATTACACCACGTCCACCAGCCTGGAATGATGACAACGCAGATCAGGTCCATGGATTCATACTGTTGCTGCCAAATTCTGACCCTACCATCTGTGTGACTCAGCAGAAATCGGGATTCATCAGACCAGGCACCGTTTTACCAGTCTTCAACTGTCCAGTTTTGGTGAGCCTGTGCCCACTGCAGCCTCAGCTTTCTGTTCTTGGCCTACAGAAATGGAACCCGATGTGATCTTCTACTGCTGTAGCCCAACTGCCTCAAACTTCGACGTGTTGTGCATTCAGAGATGCTTTTCTGCTCACCACAATAGTACAGAGTAGTTCTCTGAGTTACTGTAGCCTTTCTGTCAGCTCGAACCAGCCTGGCCATTCTCCGTTCACCTCTCTCGTCAACAAAGCGTTTCCGTCTGCAGAACTGATGCTCACTGGATGTTTTATCTTTATCGCACCATTCTGAGTAAACTCTAGAGACAGTTGTGTGTGAGAATCCCAGGAGATCAGAGATTTATAGAAATACTCAAACCAGCCCGTCTGGCACCAGCATTCATGCCACGGTTAAAATAACTGCGATCACATTCTGATAGTTCTCCCCATTCTGATGGATGATATGAACATTACCCGAAGCTGCTGGCCTGTATCTGTAGGATTTTATGCATTGCACTGATGCCACACCATTGGTTGATTAGATGATTGCATGAATGAGTAGGTGTACAGGTGTTCCTAATAAAGTGCTCCTGAGTGTATGTAGCATATTGGACAATTGGACAAACAAAATCATTGTCATTAACAGTTTTTATTGTTTTCCCAGAACAATACAATTCAAACGAGAATAACTGTATTAGATATTACTTTTATATTTGTGTCCATAAGGGACAGATACAAAAAAAAAAACCTCTGAACTGCCTATACTGATTTCAGGGAGCACTTGAAGTCTTGGTTTTATGTTTTATTTATTTGTTTGCTTGCATTTTGGACACAAACTAGATTTTATATTATAGTAGGCACCACCCTTAAACGTCTGTGAACGCCCACTAAATAAATATCGTCTGTAAAGACAGCAATATATATATATATATATATATATATATATATATATATATATATATATATATATATATATATATATATATATATAAATGCCCAACTGTTTAAAAAAACCTCTCCTATTCTTATCTAGTACTATAAAGGTCCAAGTCCGAAACCGCACACTACCCTATGCATACTAGCTCAGAATAGTGCGCTGCAAGCTCCGCCCCCTTCCCGTTTGGCTTGTCCACGCTTGACAACACGCTGAGGCTCCACCCATGTTTGACCAAATTAGGATTCGTTGCCCATAGACGGCTTACAGTCGATCCGAACGTAACCCTTCTCCCCCCTCCTTATTCCCCGTTTATATGGCACAGCGACTTCCGCTCTTGCCGTTAAAGCGGATTGGAGATCATGGCGGAGCGCGTGCAGCAGCCCCCAGCTAAGCGGTTCTGCTGCCGACCCGGTTATAGCACAGCGTGTCGACAGGGGCTGCGGGCCGGCGGAGCAGTATGCGGCACTTCGGCTTCGGCTCAAGGGGGATCGGGCAAGACCCCGGAGTCGCTCTTGGACATTGCAGCGCGCAAAGTGGCCGAAAAATGGCCCTTTCAGAGGGTGGAGGAGCGCTTCGAGCGGATCCCAGAGCCCGTTCAGAGGCGGATCGTGTACTGGTCTTTCCCGAGGAGCGAACGGGAAATCTGCATGTATTCCTCGTTCAACACCGGCGGTGAGGAGAGCGCGGCGGCCGGGGAAGGAAGCGATGAAACCCGGCTGCCTTTCCGTCGTGGCGTCGCTCTGCTCGAGAGCGGCTGCGTAGACAACGTACTCCAAGTCGGTGAGTGGAAAGAAACAAGGGGGGGAAGAAAACGTCGCGTTTAATTCGCACGTCACTCACAAAGAAATGGAATCAAGATAAAGTATACTTAGGTTTTTAAATGTCCTCGCACACGAAGCAAGGAAATCGATTGCGTTTAGAGCGAACAAAGAAGCGAGCAGAGCGACAAAGGGCACAGCGGGTTTAAATCTCCCCACAGGGCTAACGTTACATCTGATAGGACCTGATAGGATTGTTCACATGCTTGCGCTTTGCTCCAGTTTAAGCTCGAGAATATGAACTCATTTAAACCCTTTTTTATTTATTTATTTTTTAAAGAAACGACTGGTCTAACGAGCTATGTTTAAACCCTCTCTTTATTCTCTGTCTCTACTGCCTTTTTTTTTTTTTTTTGTTCTACTCGAGAGAAAACACCACCGCGGAAGTAGATACCTACCCATTAACACTGTAGTCCACAACACACTGTACTGCCTTTTAAAAAAAGCTAGTTTCTCGACATTTTTACCAACCGAATTCCTTCCTTACTGCTTTATAGTGTGACCCAGTGTCTTTATTTGAGTCCGGAAACAAGAAAAGACGAGGTTATGAGGGATTGTGTGGTGTGTTTATTTTTCAGAAGTGAAAGGCATGGGGGAGGTTAGCAAGTCTGCTCCGACTGGACGGATAGCCTTAATGTCACTGAAATGACAAGCTGTGGAGAATGCTAGCTTCTTCGGGTTTGTTTGTTTGTTTGTTTGTTTGTTTGTTTTTTGGGTTTTGTTTTGTTTTTGCTCGTCGAATTCGGAGTTTGGTTCAAACCTAGAATTAGTTTGAGTTTGGGAGAAATTTCCTTCAGCCAGCCTGTGTTTTTGTTTTGTTTGTTTGTTGTTTGTTCGTGAAGGAGTGTGTTTTTGGTGCTGTTTGGTTGTTGCATTTTAGCCAGTCCGCATATCAAATAGCCGCCAGGCATCTCCCCCAGTCTCCCATTGAAACTGGCACTTTGTTCCCATTTTCATGTTCATTTGTGTCTTTTCAGCTTTATGTCACCCTGCGAAAGGAAAGGCAAACAAAAGCGCCTTTTTATTTCTTTTCACTGCTTGTTAAATAGAAGAGATTTGGAGGAAAAAAAAGAGGGGGCTGGGAGGAATGGCGATTTAAAGCTGCAGCGCCTTATTTTATTATTATTTTTTTAATTTTTATTTTTAAATGGACATTGGATGGACCTGCGTCCAAACACTGCATCCTGTCATACTAAATAGTGTGTGAGGAATGGTGCCCTGCCTCCAGCCTACAACACTGTGTATTTGTGACGCAGCCATTGTATTGTCAGTTTCCAGCTGATGCGTTAGTGCTGCCGTGTGTGTGTGTGTGTGTGTGTGTTCAGCACTGAACTGATTGGAGACTTGTTTGAAAAATAGCACTGCAGAAAAGAATCTTGCATCTGTGCAATATATGTGCTAGGCTTCCTTGTGCGCTTGAACTCCCGGGCGGCTTTTGTGTAGCCTCGCCAAGACTAGCTCCCGACGCCTTGATCGTCCTGGGTTTGGAAACGTTGCAGGGTTTTAACCTCATTCCACTGTACGGTCAATTTGAATTGTAATACAATCTGCAGACATAATTTTCTGCATGACCATTTCTCCACTCCCCCCTTCTCTCTTTCCTCTGGATGGATGAGCGGCGCCTCATCTGGGCTTTGTGCCCTTCTTCCTGAGCCAAGATGGGTGTCTGCTCACAGTAATGCACAAAGGTCCAAACCCATGTGTGTGTTGAGCTGTAGTCTCCTCCCCGGACCAGTCTTGGACTGGATCAGTGGCTCGGAGATCAAGAGGCTCTGCCCTGTTTTTCATTAGGTTGTGTGGAGAGTCTTTTCTCTGTCGGTGAACCTTATCCTTTTTGTGTGTGTGTGTGTGTGCACATGCTCGTCGTTCTGCATTGTGGTGATGGGAAAAGACAAGAGCGAGCACACACTGGGAGGGTTTTCTTGGCTGATTGCATGCCATTCTGGAATGTACTGCAAAAATAAAGCCAAGGAGGTGTATAAATAAAAGATGCAATCTTCTGACACAACACTCGTCGCAGACTTGGGGCACAGTGCAGGACAGGAATCTGTTTGTTTTGTCGTCCGGAGGTGGCGGAAGCAGCGTAGGCTGTGACAGGGAAATAGGGAAATAAATATATATATATATATATTTCCATACGTATATGTCTGTAAATATCATGGCTTGACGATTGCTCTGGCAGGTAGCCATGATGGGCTATATTTACATCCCAGCTCTGTAGCTGAACGCCCTTACCTCTGGGGGGGTATTTCTTCCAGTTTCACTCTAGTTATCATATTCAAAGCAGCGAGGGTGCCCTTGATATCCGCACACATTTTTCCGCCTGTTCTTGTTTGCTCCGGCGTATCGATCGCACAGAAATGACAGCTGCGTCGTAGCCTAAGGGTCGCCGAGGTCAAGTTCAGACTGCTCTTTTTTTTTTTTTCTTCCAGCTTCATCCATTTATCATGGAAGGTGTCTCGCTCTTCCCTTCCACTGTAATAGAATAATACGTACATATCCTGTTAAGTGTCGAATAACTAATATCTGTGTTTTGGGTTCGTGTTTAGTTCATTAAAGGTGATTTAATTGAAAAATATGATTGTGATTTTGATGTTAAAATATCATAAGTGATCTCGTCAAAAGTTGTACAAAATACACGCGTTCTACTACGAATACCGGCGTTCTAGTATAGTAGCGCTGTTGTAATGAATTTCACAGAAGGAGCACGAGATCAGGACGGTACAAAATATAAACTAACGAGCACCACAGCGGTAAACGTCGAAAACGGCTTCGAAATCGATATCGTAGTTCATATTCTCAACAAGGGCTTGTAGTTCGTTATGATGATCGGATGATTGACATTTCATTAAACTAACGTGAGTGGGGGAGGGGAGGTGAGGGGTATGCGATATGACCTGTGCGAGACTGCGTTTACGTGACGTGTAAGTGTGCTGTGTTAAGTTGGTCTGCGGTGTTGTTGGCGGATTTGCAAGTGGGCGTTTCTGACATTTCGTCTGTGGTAGTTAGGAATTTTGGCTCTGGAGCTTAAATGTGGCATCAGGATGCTGTTTGGAAGGAAGCACTCGAAGACTTGGAGGTATGTCTGGCTTTAAGAGCCCTCAGAAATCTCACATGGTACCGGGTTTTGGAATAAAAGAAAAGGAATAATAATAATAATAATAATAATAATACCTTTCTTTATGATTTTAAATACAGCGTTAAAAGCTGACCACCTTTCAGATTGGAAAGAAGATTCGGCCTCTGGAGTAATAACCCAGAAACCATGCTGATTCAGAAAATAGCCCGGGTTTGCAAGAAACGATGAAATCTCTCTTGGCTGCTGAATAAATAATAGATCTGGATGGCATTAGAAGGAGAGTGGTTCCATCAGCCACGTTCCTGCTTCTTTAAGGTAAACTGACCTTATCCGTTGTCACCAGTCCACCGGATTTCGGCCACCAGCGAGCGCTGTCTGGTACGGCATTAAAGCAGCAGTACACTGAGCAGTAGAAATGCCTCCTGGTGCGCAAGAGCAACTTGTGTTTGCCCTTTTCCCTTCAGAGCACTAATATTCCGCGGTATGGTAATTTCCACCGGCACTTCAGTCCGAGTGCTGTGACCTCATATGTCAAGTAAGTCGAGAGGCTGGTGCAATTTTCCTTTAGAGTGCCTCCTTTCTGCGTGACGCTGTGCAGACCATCAGACCCAATATCCTTCAGTAATAGACATCCACTTCTGTTTATTCCAGAAATGTCGTCTTTTTTTTTTTTTTTTTTGAGCTCGGACGTGACCCATCAGTGAAGCGTCGCGTTTGGGGAAACGAAATAGGAGTCGAAGTGCCTAGACTGCAATCTGTCTTTTTTATTTATTTGTTTTATTTATTTATTTGTTTATTTATTTATTATATCTAAATGCTTGAGAGCATCGAGCGCCCTTCTGACCCACGACAGCGGCGTTCCCACTCGCCTGCAGACTCGGATCTAGCCGTACCAGGCTCTTAATACAGTAACGGAGATGTTTAGAGAAGTGAAACTCATGTGAGAGAAAACGTATAGAGGGGAAATGATCAACTGAGTTCAAAGCCTTTTTTTTCCTTTCTTTCTTTCTTTCTTTCTCTCGCTCTTTTTTTTTTTTTTTTTTTTTTTTTTTTTACCTTTGCGCTTTAGGCAACAGTTATAGCCTCTTAAAAATGTTTTGATTTAAGGTATCTTTGGCCCTCAGGTTCCTACATACGCCGTAAACAGACGTTAATCTGAAGTCAGCTTCTTTGTTCTTGAGTTTAAAGATGCGTATGGAACGCTGACCGTAATGCTTTCCGTCTGTCCATACGCCGGTGTCCGATCTAACATTATGCCTTTTTTTTTTTTTCCATCTTTTCCAAGAACGTCGACATGAAATGTAAAGCAGTGAATAGTCTCGTATGACCTTCTTTTGGTAAAAAAAAACAAAAAACGTTTCTTTTCCTATTTATTTATTTGAAGTAGTGCAATTTGGTTAGTGTGTGACTGAAGAATAAAGATGATGGAAGACCCCGGGCAAATGAGATTTTATTTGTGATTTGTTAGCAAGCCTACATTTTCTCTCGTTCTTTCTTCCTTTCTTGCCGTCTCTCTGTCTGTGGATGATCTATGTCTTTCAGAAAAAGGTGGTGGGGCTGCAAGTGAGGAATATTGCTTATTGGACAGAACCTTTTTGATATCCCCCTCCCCCCCCGGTTTTTCTGATCATGTTCATCAGCAGCACTTCACACGCACGTCGATATATTTTTCTCTCTCGTACGATCAGTTTTTATTGGCGCTCTTGTGAGCAATCCGTCTTGTACGTATTCAGGTTTATGAAATGGATTTAGGTTTTTTTTTTTTTTTATAAACGTGGCAACAAAGCGAAGGGTTCATGATAGCACCTTGCGTGGAAAATGTTCAACTTTTTTTTTTATTTTTGCGTTTGTGTGATTTGGTACGAGGGTGGTTGTGGTTTGTAGGAAACGGAGCTGAAATATTTCCTCGCTGACTGATGCCGCTGGAAATCTTGCCGTCCTGCGTAGGTATTTTCCAGGTCATAGTCTGCTTCCACTCAGGAGACAGATTTGTGTTTTCTGGCTCTCGCTGTTCTACTCCCGCTTTGAACCGAGGGTTTCTTCTTCCCTTAAATATATTTGCTCCTGTGCTAGAGGAGGAGGAGGAGGAGGAGGAGGAGGGGGGGGGGGGGTATTAATAGTAGATTTTTTTTTTTTGATGATGTCATTGTTTTCATGAAGAGAGATTTGATGAAGGAAGGGATGGGGAGTGCCTGTAATTGTTTTAAGGGTAGCAGCTGTATGGGTTTTTTGTTTAGTTAATATTTAGATAATCTCTAGACTCCAGACCTGCGGGATTGTTTTCCTCCAGTTCTCCATCCATCTTCGCCTGATCGGTATTCAGCCTTGTCCCCTCGTGCCATTAACCTTCATCGAGGGTAAGAGGAGGGGTGGGAGAGAGCCGGTGGGGGATGTGGGGGCAGGGAAGATCAGGCTTACCTTTCCTCAGCGAGGACTCACCTCTCGTACTATTTTTAAATGCCAGTTTAGCCAGCTGCCTTTCTGGCCTACCTAAGCAGCGAACATCAGGGCTCGCTGCAGGTCCATACGGCGCTGTGAGTGTATTAAAAAACAAAAAGCCAGAACGCGATGGCCCGGTTACCTTGAGGCTGAACGGTGGCCCTGAATACTAGGAATTACCTTAAAGGCCATATTGCAGCTTTGTCAGCCTTGTCCGTAATCCAGACTACAACTAGTTGCTGGCAGCCTTTCAGGCAGACCCCTGACGCGCGATGACGCACTATACCAGCTCGTCCCGCACAGGAATGGGCTCTAAACCAGTAGAACGTAGGAGCTCGGTCATGCCACTTCATGCTCCGTATGTCATGAATAAAGAGATTTAATAGGGACAATGGCCTGGTTATTTATTCTGTTCTCTCTATGCACTACCGGCGCCTCGGCAGGGTATGCCGAGGACCCGATCCGTCTTCATTATCCGAGCTGTGGCGGAGACCTGGAAACGGCACGGTGATGAATGAGACCTTTAAGTTCACATTAATGGCTAAGTATTGCTCGTAAGGAGCTCTAGATTACGCTTCCGTTTGATTGGTGTGCTGCACTTCTCTGACGATTCTTTGAAGAAGGGGAAGGAAAAAAAAAAAAAGGGGGTCGCAGAGAACAGGAAAGCATCTCGCGTTATCACGGTTCAGTATGCCGCGATAGACGATTTGCACATGGCTGGAGTTGTTCAGAGCTCATTCTTGGAGGCCCGCGCATTGCTGGGCACACAGCCTGCAGCTGGCGTTGACTTGCAGCGAAGTCCTTTAAGGGGAGGTGATGAACAGGCTCAAAGTCCCCATGTGGACCGCAGCGTCAAAACGTCCAGGCCCGATTGAGATAAAAAGAAGAGCTGGCCGAGTGTGTGCATGTTTGATGATGCTTGCTGGTTGCTGAAGGCAACACCGGGGGAGTTATTTCCCTTTTTTCTTTTGTTTTTTTTCTTCTTCTGTCGTTCGACGGTGGTTAACCCAGCTGCGCTTTATCCGGACGAGACAAAAGCAAAGCCGGGTCGACATCGTTCACCGCTTCTTGCTCTAGCTCCCCCGACACCAGCATGTCGGATGCGGCTTCTAATCGTTTATTATTGCAGGGTGGAACAGCGCGTAATGTCGACGCCTCATAGCCCCAGGGTTCCCGGTTCGATCCCGAACTCGGGTTCGTGCCCGAGCCGAGTTTTGAACGGTCTCTCTATCCGTCTCCGTGTGGGTTTTAGTAAAGGAATCGAACCAAGCACGCAAGGGGTCATTTATTTATTTATTTATTTATTTATTTATTTATTTATTTATTTATTTATTTATTTATTTTTGACTTGCTGCCGTTGTACACGGTAAGAAGTGTAACCGGGGACGTATTGCCCTGAACAGAGCACGAGGGTTAAAGTAAACAAAAGTATGCCGCATGCTCGCACAGGCCCGCGATGTTGTTGTGCCTGCCCTCGTGCTGCATTGTTCTGCCCGCCTCCAGCCACAGTCTCGCCCTTCGAAACCACCTGGCTTAAGAATCGCAAGAACCAGAAGAGCTTGAAGGGAAACCGGTTCAGAGACGGGCTTTAAGCGTGCTGATGAATCTGCCTTGCGTGTTTGGCCCTGCGTGTTTGGCAAGCTAGCAGCAGGAGTTGTGCTGTCGATGTATGTGGAATGAACTCGTAGAACACCAACCCCATTTTCCCCCACACACGTGGACTCGTACATGGACATGAAGCACTGTAGTATGACGAGCGCGCTGTTGCTCGGTTCATGTTCAGAACGTGGTAGATGTGTTCACACGTCCAAAGACCACTCGCATAATTACATTCATTCATTCGTCTTCAGTGACCGCCTTATGCTGATCAGGATCGCGACTGATCCCAGGAACACGGAGGGCAAGCATACACCCTAGGTGGGTGTTTGGGTGTAGAAATTGGTGTGGGGGGTGAATAAATGGGGGAAATTTCCCAATTTTAGATGTTTTTGTTGCTCTTTTAGGAGAAAATGACCCATCAAAATGTTTACCTAAGGCACGAAAGCATGTGGAAAGCTTTTTTTTTTTTTTTTTTTTTTGAGGGCTTCATTTCCATCTGTATTATTTCTGTTACCTCTGGGGAGCTTTAGATGGAAACATCTAAAGAAAAAATGAGAGAATTTCATGTTTGTTTTATCTTGGTACGGCAGATTTTGATCACGGTATAACGATTGTCCAGTTCTTTTTCTTTTCTTTTTTTTTTGTTTTATTATAAAAGTTCTTTTTCTGCCTTTACATTTCACACCCCACCTGTTCTAGACTTGTGGGGAAAAAATAAAAACTTTGAATGATGACTTTGATGAATCTGATTATGGCGATCTGTGCATCGATGCAGAATCCACCCTCACCTGTGATGAAGAAGATTTGAAAGTTAGTCGTTAGTGCTGTAAAACTTCAAAGGAAGACCTGTAACGAGTCTGAACATTTCCAAGTAGTGACCCGAAAACCTAACTCCAGAGCCGTATTCGGCCGTCGCTTAAAAACCCCGCTCGGTACGGTATGGCTAAAACGCCGCGTTTATTCAATTCGAATGTTTTGTGTTTGCGTTTTCCTGGAGAAAGACGTGACGGGCCTTTATCATTTTTATTTCTTTGGAATGAGAAAGCGGCGCTCGTGTCGATTCGCAGGCGAAGCCGAAAACCAATCGAGATTTATGGGGGCATAAGCAAGATGAATGGATTGCCCGACCTTCCTCCACAGAGCTCCATCTGAAGAAAGAATATGCCGTAAATGACATATTTAGCACTGTGAGAATGGGTTATGGTGACTAATTTAGTGTGGAGAGAGCAGCGGTATTGACATCCCTTTTGGTGGTGGGGGGGGGGGGGGGGGTGGGGGGGGTGTTGGAATGGAGGGAGGGAGGGGGTTTAATAGTGATCATAATTCTGTCTGCAAGCTGTGGGAGGAGAAAGGAAGAGGCGTCTCCGTGCACTGGCCTATAGACTCTCAGAAATGAACAGGAACGATCACAAATCTCCAGGACCAGGTTTGAAATGTAATTCTTAATGTAAAAAAAAAAAAAAAAAAAAAGTGACAATCTCTAGCATTTAAAAAAAAAAAAAAAAAAAAAAAAAAAGGAACTAAAACCAATTACTGCTAATGCTCCATGTTTAAATGCTATCCGTTTGCTCATTACCGAATGGCAGGCTATGTAAAAGATGTATTCCGTTACACCTTTTGACGGTAAACGAAATCACTGTGAGTCAGCCTGAAATCAGTTACGCAGACCGGTCTTTGTCTCAGAATTAGTCACGTAACAGAATATGTTCTTGTACTCGCGTGAGCGTTCGTGCAGAACTACCAGCCGCTTCCTACAGAACGCTGCTGCTGAGTCAGCTGCTCCGAGGCAGTTTCGAGAGGCTTTGCACGATCCCTCAAACTCGTTTCGCTGGATGAGAATGGAAAAAGCCCGAAACAATATCGCCACACATTCGCACTCCCTTTTAAAGCGCACACAGGAAAAGGGTCTTTTTTTTTTTTTTTTTTTGGATCTACCCAATAAGCATTTCTTTCATCTTCTCAGACAGAGAAGTAATGTGTTTCGTGTTAAGGGGGGTCTGGGGTGGGGGTTGGCCTGTGGTCGTGCGTCGCGCAGCCACACTGCAGTAAGTCTGCTGTGACTTTGACTGGCTTTTTACAGTTTCGTCAGTGGGCTGTGCCAAGCATGAGTTTACACACAGTGGCACACGGAGACAGCTGCCACGAGGAGGCATTTACATTGCTGAAGTATCATCACCTCCTTGTTTATCACAAGAGCAAGAGTATTACATGATGCTGGCTTGTGGCAAAGTGTGACTGCAGTTAAGATTTGGATAAAGTTGCGTAGTTGCTTTTTAGACTGCACGACGTGCTTTTCTGTTCGAGATTGTTGATGATATGAGGGATACCATCACCTTTGTGAACCTGGATGATCTGAACACTGGATAAATTGTGTGGGTCAATTCAATAAATCCCTCCTCAAAATTCCACAAACCCTTCGATCATTTCAGATCTGTGACGTAATCTAGCCGTGTGAACGCCTGTTCGAGCCCCCCGGCACTGCTTTTCCGTGCAGTCTGTGTGTGTGATGAGGACCAGTTAGTAGCCCCCATGCTCTAGCTGGTGTGTATGGCTCTATATGCCGGGCCATGGGCTTGTAGAAGGGGGGAGGAGGAGGTGAACAGAGACCAGCACAGAGGGGGTGAGGCCCTGAAGGATCTTTCCAGGCTCTAGCTGTCTCTGTGACACACCTTCAGCTTGATGGATCTGTTTGTGTATATCCTCCGAATGGCACCTTGGGGCTGACCGTGCAAGGATCCTGTTTTCTTATGGTCCCGTGGTCTCTCAAGCATTTGTACTGATCCATTTCTCAATATTTATTTGTGCTCTGTGAAGCATGTGTTTATTGAATGTGGTGCTTGGGCCCCCGTGGCCATGCCTATGCATGTCTAAGAGCAGCTCCTCTTTGTCTTACACCGGCGTTTGGGAAGCAGCCATGTGTGCCTCCGGCGCTGATCCCTTGCTGAGAATCAGGTCTGACGTGCACATGGCTGGCTAGCTCTGCTTTTCTCGCCAATATCCCGCGGGGGGGTGGGGGGGTTGCAGGCTGGGCTGGGCGGGGCTTGGCACCGGTTCATCCCCCTTTTGTGTCACAGTAGTAGGGGCCAGCTTTGTCTCAAGTTCGAACCGGACGGTATTTTCGGTCGCGAACCGAGGAGGTGTGCAGCGTTTCACACGCGCGGCCGAGATGAGCCGT